>NC_142932.1:18224125-18244125 GCF_046866305.1 Octopus bimaculoides | reverse complement strand
AATATATTTCCTTTTCATCAATACTACAGTTCCACCTCCCTTTGTGATCTTTGCAGATATTATAAGGAAAATATCTAAAATATCACGTTTGCCATGTAAGTAGTTAAATATTATCCCATATTCTTCAAACGACAATTAAATTACTGTTTTCACTTTTAGGTTGGGGTGGAGTAAGAATCAAATCATGGTGACTAATTATTTCGTGTATTTCAGTGATATGTCTCTGCATAAATTCATACATACTTCTACAGCCATATAAGATCAGGCAGTACCGGTTAAACTAGAATTTGCTGATGAGACCTTATTAGTCCGAAACACCTAAATTTTTCAACATGCAACCAAGTATCAGACACTCTCAAATGCATTCAATTTTTAATTTGAGTTTCGTATTTTAAATTTTTATCGATAAATTAATATATTTCATTTCATTAAGAAGTACTTTTGCAACCATTTTATTATACTGTCTCACGCAGCAGGCGTTCCTGGTAGTTTTCATCCAGTTATTTTTTTCATAGACGGCATTGCTTACATATTAGAATGCTTTGAAATATAACTAGATGCTGTGACAGTCATACATTTTCTCGTTCAATTCGTGATCTAAGCAGATATGGTTTCATTTCTTATTGGCAATACAATTACATCGACATCTCTGCTAATCAGGAGCTATTCCTTGCTCCAGTACACTTGATTTTCAACCTTTATTACAACCTTGTTTCCACTTAATTAACCTGCGGTATGTGCCAATCATAGGATCCTATAGATATCCATAGCATCAATGTCAGCAACCGGGCATCGAAATAGGTCTACATTTTCAAATCCTCACAGCATATTCGCATATTCAACGATGCTTAAAATAGAGGAATGCAAGCATTTACTACCTTTGTTGTATTTACATCAGATGTGAGGTATCCGAATCGATACCGCGTTAAATTACATCGTAGTTAGTCAACAGTGCAAATTGGTTGCTAGCGTTTTAGTGTGTATCTACTGTCTTTAACTTGTTTCATTCATTAGACTACGACCAAGCTTGAGCATCGCCTTTAAGGGTTTACTCGAACAAATCACGCTCAGTACTTAATTTTTCAAAGCCTGGAACTTATTCCATCGGTCCGTTTTTGCTGACTGTTAAGTTACGGGTACGTATACAACCCAACAACTGTTTTCAAACGGTGGTACGGGACAAACACAAACAGGAAGACACGCGCTTGTAGATACATACATACATGCATACAGGGGCTTGACAAAATTATGGAAACACCCTAAAATTTCAAATAAATTAATTTTAATATGGAGTAGGACCGCCTTTGACAGTAATTACAGCTTGAATTCCACGAAGTATGAACTCGTATAAAGTTTGAATTGTTTTCAAACGAAATTTTATCCATTTTTCAGTTAAAACAGTCTCCAGTTCTTGTAGTGATGATGGTGGAGGATAGCGACGAATTGCTTGTTTTTCTAAAATGCACCATAAATATTCAATAATATTGAGATCTGGGGACAGTGGTGGCTAGATAAGATGTTCAAATTCACTAGAATCTTCCTCGTGCCATTCAGTAACAAGATTGTGTTTCCATCCGGAAACAGCTCTGCAACCATATGATGAATTTGATCAGATAAAATGCTTAAATAGTCTTGACTATTAATTCTGCCATGAAGTGAAACCATTGAGCCGGCGAATTTCCAAGATATAGTCACCCCATCCCAGATCATTGCAGATCCTCCTCCATGTTTAACAGTTGGAAGGATGGTCAAATGCTTCTTTTGGCTGACTCCACACGTATACTCGGTCGGTGGTCGGAAATAAGTTAATTGACGACTCGTCCGGACAAATTCTGTAGGTTTTTACTCCACCCCAAACGCTTTACAACGTTTGTTTTTGAAAGTAGTGGTTTTCTGATTGCAGCCCTCCCGTGAAATCCGGTTTTGTGCAGCTCCCGGTGAACAGTTATTGTGGAAACAGGGTTCTCGAGGTGGTCATTAAGCTCTGCAGTAATTTGTAAGCTTAAAGCTTAGAAGCGATCCGTGTATATTGGCTAAACAAAATATTCTAACATTCAGGCATATAAGACCTCGACAGAAAAAAAACGGGGTTTCTCGTCGAGGGCTTACATGCCCCAATATTTGATTGTTTACAGAATTGTCACTCATCCCCGATTGTATGTATATATGTGTGTGTGTGTTACAGAAGTATATAGTGACGTAAATAATCATTTGAAATTTTTCGTGCTTAAATTCAAAAGATTATTTTTGTTTATTTACTGTCTTTTTATGTACTATATATAGCATTTGGACAAATAGATATTGATGTAATAAGTACTTGACGAAAATAAATAAATGTAATGCAATAATTCGCGAATTTTATCTCTCTCTCTCTCTCTCTCTCTCTCTCTCTCTCTCTCTCTCTCTCTTTCTCTCTCTCTCTCTCTCTCTCTTTCTCTCTCTCTCTCTCTCTCTCTCTCTCTCTCTCTCTCTTTCTTTGTGTCTTATGTTAGTAAAAATTTTGCCGATTTATTATTTTTCACACACACACACACTCAGGTATGTGCATACTCATACGCGAAGCCTAATAATAGAATAGCACTGTGCTATTATTTACCTACCACGCCTCTTCTTTCTCTAACTCTTTTCCAACATCTCCTTGCAACAATTCAGAAAAAATGTTATGCTCCATACATGAATACGCATAGGTATGCACAACAACTGTTTCATTTGGATAAACGAGCAAGTGAAAATATTCCCTAACGTGGTAGTCCTATTTTGGGTATCCATAGAAATAACAAAAGAATTGGACAATGTTTTTCGATTACACTTTTATATATTGCTTATAATCTGCATGGACTTATATGGCAGTGTGGGTAAGATGATCGCATGGCATTTCAAATTCAGTCTCACTGCGTGACGACTTGAGTCAGTGTCTTCTAATATAGCGTCAGGTAGACCAGTGTGTGTGTGTATTATGTACGTGTGCATGCATTTATGTAAGTATATGTGTGCGTATGTATTTGAGTTTGGGTTTGTCACCTATTAACGCTTGACAACCGGTGTTGGTTTGTTTATGTCGACATTAGTAACAGACAAAATAAGTAGCAGACGAAAGAATAAGTACTGAGGGCGGTTTCGACTAAACCATTCAAGGTATTACCCCAGCATGGACGCAGTCCACTGACTGAAACGAGTAAGAAGTAAAAGATGAGTTGGGTAAATTCAATTTGGTTTGTTTACCTATTCAAATTTCGAAATCTACTAATATTGCTGATAATGATATTATTTTAGTTGTTTTTTAATGACCGGATAAAGTTTTGCTTATCTGGAGTTTCACGCTCAAAGCATTCGATTGTACGTGTATTCAAATGAAATCAATATTTTAAGAGCATCTAATATGCACAATACAGTCATATATATTCTCTTTCGGTAAGCACTTTCCGCTCATTAACTTTGCGAAGTATATGAACATCGCTACAACATTTTATTTATTTTAAAAATATAAAGCCTATTGGTTCGTCAATATAACCAAGATAATATATTTAATGATAGGAGTAATAAAATGACAAAGTTCTGAATATTTTATTATCGGTACACTCTATTGACAAAATACTGTGCCTTTGGATTCTCATGTATTATATTTCTGACTATCAAATGGAACCACTACCGTCCAAAAATCTGTTTTAATTGTAGTAATATTTCATAGAACAGCCGGTCGTTCTTTATACTTTTTATGTCTAAATATAAACTGACAAATTGTTTTCAACTCTTCCGATCTTCTAATATATAAGAATATATTAAGCTAGCTATTTTTCACAATTGTATACTGCATTTAATCTACACAGAATAAAAGTCAGCTTATTTTATTTAATCACAGAGACTATAAAATGCAAACATATCCCAGGAGGAATTACAACTCATAAACTGGTGGCTATAAATTCTGTAATATACAATACGCTATCATCTTCTCAGTGACTCCAGTCAAAATCGCTGGTCTGCTATAAAAGAGAATATTAAATTACGATATCTCTTTATTTTTAGATATATTTCTACTTTGGAAAAATTTAATTAGTTCACACATAAGCACGACGACACAGCATTTGATGGGAGACCAATAGTCAAATAAATCGATGCTGAGCAATCTTTGTGATCGTTACATCAACACAGGCAGGATACAAGGTTAAAGGGCAAGCATTACTTTTATTCTCTAGTTTTGTCAACTTCACAGACATTTTCTAAAAATTCATTTCTTACGCAAACACAGGATCAGCAAACTATAAAAAGTATCGTAAATTATATCGATTTACAGCCGAGAAAAAGAGAAGAGTGTACCCCCAATGACTTAGTGATTCATCAGATTGAAATGGATTAATAACCACCACTGCTTCCATTGTGAAGTATTTTCCAAACGTGTATGTCGTCTGTATATATGTATGTGTGCGTATATATACATATATATATATATATATATATATATATATATATATATATATATATATATATATGTATATATATATATATATGTGTGTGTGTGTGTGTGTGTGTGTGTGTGTGTGTGTGTGTGTGTGTGCGTGCGTGCGTGTGTGTTTCATATAACTTCAACCACGTACTATTCTCGCTGGTAAGAATAGTTTCTAAAATAGACAGAGAAATTCAAGACGCCTGTTAGTTTTACAAATGTAGGTTTGAGACGCATTGTATTTTTAACCCAGTGTTTTCAGGTTATTATTCATAGCTTTATTTGCTTCGAGATTCAACGTTCTAAAAGAAGAATTATATATATATGTTTTTATGTATATATATATATTAAAGGAAAAGGGAAACAAAGCCAAGGTAGAACGAGCGTTTCAGGTCATTTAGAATATTTAATTAGAGTAAAGGTGAATGAAAGAAGTAGAATTACTTAATTCAAATTCTCCTTTTTTTTTTTTTATTCGCCTTTACTTTAATTAAATATTCTAATTTATCTGAAATGCTACTCCCGCTTTGGTTTTGTTTTCCTTTTCCTTTAATATAAACCCGCTGACTTGGAAGCCCACTACGGATCCATAGCTCCAGTCTCAGCTATGAACGTAGAACCTTACGGACGTCCAATTATAACAATTACGCAGCGTAGGTATTGGTTTAGATCATCAGTAAACTAAATCCCTCATATTTTATATATATATATATATATATATATATATGTAGTGGGGTTGGAGTGTGTTTCTGTGAGTCCTTATATGTATGCTTGCGTGTATTTTGCAATCAGTTCAGCGGAAGAGATTCGTTACATTTCAATCAGTACAGCTGTAATCTTCCTGCTAAAGCTGCATTGCATAAAAGAAAGGAGCCCATACGTAGAGCTGATTGTAAATGTATTCCCTCTACTCACTAACATTCTTGACAACTTCCTAGTTCGACAATGCACGACATTACATATAGATATTTACTGAAACTGAAAGAAGTTCAAGAATCCTATCTTCAGCAATTTCCTCTCAATATGTGTCACAAGGACAAAACTTATGAAGTGTAAAACTGAAATGCTTTAGTTTCTTTCTTCTTTCTTTTTTCATTTAACGATATTTAACCATAGCTGTTACTCTCCTTTCATCGGATATCATGCTGTCTATGCATTACAACAATAACTGTACATAATAACAACAATATTATTATTATTATTATTGTTATTGTTATTATTATTATTACTGTTATCAAGGTGGTGAACTGGCAGAATTGTTAGTACACCAGGCAAAATGTTTAGCGGTCTTTAGCCCGTCTTTATGTTCTGAGTTCAAATTCTGCTGAGGTTGACTTTGCCTTCCATCCTTTCAGAGTCGAGAAATTAAGTACCAGCTAAGTACTAGGGTCGATGTGATCGATTTACCTCTTCCTCACAAGTTTCAGGCATCTTGCCTTTAGTAGGAAGGATTATTATTATTATTATTATTATGATTATTATTATTATTGTTCAGTAGTTTTATTTTTATAACGTGCTTTCACTTCACTACCGAGCGCAGCTCTGTGCGCCTTGGGTATGTGCTGTGGTGCTCTTATGTTTATTGTATTGAAAGTGTTTTGCGTAGAATGTGTGCAGTACCCAGTAGTGCAATTTTCTGTATGTTATATATATGTGTAAGTCCTGGTGTTTTTGTTATGTATTTGTCTGAATATTTTTTTATTATCATTATTATTATCATTATTATTATTATTATTATTATTATTATTATTATTATTATTATTATTATTATTATTATTATTATTATTATCATTATTATCATTATTTTTATTATTATTATTATTATTATTAAGATGGCGAGCTGGTAGAATCGTGAGCACACCGGGCAAAATGCTATTACTAAATCAACTAACCATTCTCCCTACAATTGTTGGAGATTATTACTATTACTCTATGAGAGCCACCTATGTACATAACATATAACAACAATTTTATGCTCTGTTATACACTATTTATTACACTTTCTGTCATAAGTACACAATACAATATAGAACTAAATTGCAACCAATGAAATACTCCGGTTTCTTACGAAGATGGCTGCACTAAATAATAACATCTTTGCAAACTCAAGGACTGCAGAATATTACAATGTTTAGGCTGGGTATTTCTTTCTCTTGATATATTTATATTAAAATCGTAAACAGTTTTTGTTTAGCTTTTGTTGTTTTCATACAACTTCAGGTTTCTCCGTTTCTTGTGATGTCGCTTTACTACATAATTTTCTCTACATTTATTTCCATATCCAAATTCCAGTTTGAGGTTTTCTAGGCTACAGTGAAGATCATATTAAAAATCAGTCATAGTACGTTGCCTAATGTAGTTCGAAATCTTCGAGTGAGATGCAACGCGATCACGTAGAGCTCGCAGTTTCGGGTAGCTGTTCAGCAATGATAGATCTTCACGTAGTGGATTCTCAAGGACACAGAAACACATCATGTCGCACACAGTCAACTAAATAAAATATAAAGAAAAATACATCATTATAATACCAATACAACGCTGATATAACACTTAGGGTGAACATGACAAAGATGATAATGTTTATTATTATTATATTATTATTATTATTATTATTATTACTATTATTATCATTACTATCATAGACGTCGCACAGTATGCAATATCGTGATGTTGTTGCTTGAAGATATTGTATCTACCGGGGTCTTGCACTGTTTGTGAAGTCACAACAAGGACTACAGACAGACAGTACTTTACACAATATGCGTGCAGTTCCAAGTAATGCCGACTTTTGCAAAGCATCTAGATTGTAGGATATTTCTAAAATTTCTAGATGCTTTTTCAGATTGGGTGGTATTGGACCCCAAAACTCCGATAACAATAGGGATAACCTTTGTGTTTGACTTTTCGTTGCTGCCACAGTTTAGCGATCTCAATTCTCAGGTCTCCATATTGTGTCAACCTTTTCTCTTTCTTTCATGATGATATGTTGATCTCTTGGCACTGCCATGTCGACTATTAATCTCTTGTTTGTCCCTGAATGTTTGTTACAGTTACTTGCCGAAACACTTCAGCATCCTAGGGCGAGTTAAGGATAAGAGATGTAACAGTATGACTGAAAGTTTTGGGGGGAGAAGTGGCAGGGGCAGTAGCAAAATATCTTCATGTGTTACAGACATTTAAATAGATAGAGCTTTTCTAAGGATGTGGGCAGTATTTGTCAGCACATGTCTCTGAGACATGATTCTCCTGGGATCTTATCTAGGTGTTTCTGACATCCCTCTAT
This sequence comes from Octopus bimaculoides, assembly GCF_046866305.1. NCBI lineage: Eukaryota > Metazoa > Mollusca > Cephalopoda > Octopoda > Octopodidae > Octopus > Octopus bimaculoides. Next base: position 18,236,401 of record NC_142932.1, on the reverse strand, counting down.
TATCATTATTATTATTATTATTATTATTATTATTATTATTATTATTATTATTATTATTATTATTGCTTCAGCATTGCTGCGTGGTTACTATCTATGTTTTTCCTTTTATTTCTGATATTTTTTTTGTTGTTTTGAGGATATATCTCCGTTTGTTAGCTAGTTTCTTAGGGTTCAATGCTGTATCAAAATCTTTATCTAGGTTATGTTTCTTCCAGATTGTACATATGAATATGTTGTGTTTTCGTTCTGTGGGTAGAGCCTTGCTGTAAAATAAGCGTGTAGGATTGAAATATATTCCTCACGTGTCCATTTACGCTTCTTTGATTTTATTTGCTCGACATGAGGAATAACACCCGGCTCTTTCTTGTGATAGTCATAATTTTCGTAGGGTTCTGGTACTTTCATTTCTGGTGTTAAAGTGGTTTTGCACGTGTAGTTTTTCGAACTTCTGGGGCAACAAGTTTAAAGTACGTACTTCCGGTTTGCTATCCTTAGGTTAAATAATACGAGCATTATTTAATTTCTCTTTCATTTTTTTTGCGCATGGTGGTTGGAGACGGATATGGTCTGATGTTGATTGGATCGTAATGTGGTGAGCGTTTTTACACGTGTTGTGCGAGTGATGGCTGTGATACACAGTTAAAATACATCATTTCATTTAGAAAAAAGAAATAAATTATTATTATTATTATTCAGTAGTTTTATTTTTATAACGTGCTTTCACTTTACTACCGAGCGCAGCTCTGTGCGCCTTGGGTATGTGCTGTGGTTTGCTGTGGTGCTCTTATGTTTACTGTATTGAAAGTGTTTTGCGTAGAATGTGTGCAGTACCCAGTAGTGCAATTTTCTGTATGTTATATATATTTGTAAGTCCTGGTGTTTTTGTTATGTATTTGTCTGAATATTTTTTTATTATACCTAAGGCACCTACTATGATGGGAATTGTTTCTGTTTTTAGATTCCACATTCGAGTTATCTCTATTTCCAGGTCTTTGTATTTTGAAAGTTTTTCCATTTCTTTTAGAGAAACGTTGTCATCTGCTGGTATTGAAACATCAATTAGAAGGCATTTTTTTCCTTCATGATCTTTGACAACTATATCTGGTCTATTTGCCTTAATTTCTCTATCTGTGTGTATTGGCATATCCCAGAGTATGGTTGCTTTCTCGTTTTCTGTGACCTTTTCTGGCGTGTGTTTATACCATCTTTTTTCTGTTGCTATTCCATAATGTTGGCATAGCTTCCAGTGTATATAGGTCCCAGCTCTGTCGTGTCTGTGAATATATTCCTTCTTAGCCAGGACTGGGCAGCCAGAGATAATATGATTTATTGTTTCTTGTCGATCTCCACATATTCTACAGTTACTTGTTATATTTCTTTTCATTATGTGTTTTTGGTAATTTCTGGTGGGGAGGCTTTGGTCTTGTGCAGCAATTAAAAATCCTTCAGTCTCTGCTTTGAGTCCTGAGCTTCTCAGCCATTGCTGGGATTTTTCTCTGTCTATTTCTTTCGCATTTAGTTTAGCCCAGTATTTACCATGTAGGGGCTTTTCTTGCCATCGTTTTATCATGGTCCGTTGCTGTTCTAGTTTTAGTTTGGATTTCATTTGTTTTATAGCTTTTGTTGTTTCTTCTTCTTCTTCTTCGTATTTGTTAGGTAGATTGATTTCTTGTTTGTATTTGTCAGCTTCCTTAAATACTGAAAACAGTTTTTTGTTTTGCTCGTGTTTTGTGGCTATTTGTATTAGTTTCCCTTGCTTCTGGAGTAGGTATTTTTGCAGTCCTATGGTGGTTATTTTATAATAGTTTTCTAGCTGTATAAGACCCCTGCCACCTTCTGTGCGTTGTATATATAGCCTTTCTATGTCAGATTTTGGGTGGTGCATCCTATATCCTGTCATTATTTTTCTTGTTTTCCTGTCTATTTTACATAGTTCGTTTAGTGTCCAGTTAAGGATGTTGTAGCTGTAGCTTATAACTGGGACAGCTAAAGTGTTGATACCCATTATCTTGTTTTTAGCATTGAGCTCTGTTTTTAGTATTGATCTAACTCGTCTATAGTACTCTTTCTTTATTTTTTCTTTCATTTGTGTATGTTGTATCCTATCTAGTTCATTGACTCCTAAATACTTATATGATTGGCTTTCGTCTAGTTCTCTTATTTCATTGGCTTTATCTAGTGTTATATTGCTACTTTTAACTAATTTTCCTCTTTTCAGGGTTGCTTTGGCACATTTTTCTAATCCGAATTTCATTTCTATTTCCTTGGTAAAGCCGTGTACTGTCTGTAGTAGTGTTTCTAGCTCTTTGTCGTTTTTTGCATATAATTTTAGGTCATCCATATTATTATTATTATTATTATTTTTATTATTATTATTATTATTATTATTATTATTATTATTATAATTATTATTATTATTATTATTACTACTACTACTACTATTACTACTACTACTACTACTACTACTACTACTACTACTACTACTACTACTATTATTATTATTATTATTATTATTATCATTATTATTATTATCATTACAATAACGTTACTGGTAGTGTGGTTGTTGTTGGAATTATCTTTTAATAAATTATAATTACTTCTACTACTACTACTACTACTACTACTACTACTACTACTACTACTACTACTACTAATAATAATAATAATAATAATAATAATAATAATAATAATAATAATAATAATAATAATAATAATTGCACTACTGGGTACTGCACACATTCTACGCAAAACACTTTCAATACAGTAAACATAAGAGCACCACAGCAAACCACAGCACATACCCAAGGCGCACAGAGCTGCGCTCGGTAGTGAAGTGAAAGCACGTTATAAAAATAAAACTACTGAACAATAATAATAATGATAATAAATAATAATAATAATAATGATAATAATAATAATAATGAAGTAGGTGATTATGATGACGTAATGATGAGAATGACAACAACAACGATTGATGTAAATGAAACAAAATAATATTGACGATGTATATTGTGGATGATGATTAATACATTATCTATGGTGACATTGCAAAGAAATGACAACAATAAATTCCACCATAGTTACAGAACTATAGTAAAAGTAATAGAAAAGAATATAGTAGTCATAATAGAATTATAAAAATAGTATTACCATTTCGACAGAATTGATTTTGTCCTATTTAAAGTATTTTTTTCTCTTAAGTATTTTAAGACGTTTCAAGAACTGGATAAACATATTTACATAATACATGTATAAATATATTGTTATTGTGAATACTGATGGTGTGTATATAGAGATGAATATTACATTACATTCGTGACACTTGCTTATATATATCAGTATTAGATGTTTGTGTAGGTGGCTACGATTTTCAACGGAGACCAATGTCCTCTGCAGCTTGGAAACCTTGAGAATTATATAAACGTCACAACCATTTACGGCACTATAAATGTCACTGTAAAAAATGCCACACATATGTGTGTGTGTGTGTGTGTGGTTGTGTGTATTCATATGTATGTATGTATGTATGTATGTATGTATGTATGTATGCATGTATGTATGTATGCATGAATTCAAAATAGAAGACATGTTTATCACTTTAGATGCAGATTCTTGAGGTTTGTGACATTCAGCGGTCATTGGTCTCCGTTGAAAAGTGAAGCCAATGATGCAAAGGCCGACTGATGGAAATTAACAATACTTACGAATGTTATAAAACTCTTGTCACTATATTAACACACATGAATAATCAAGTGTTGGCTCGTCCCTTGCAGCAATTTCTATGGCACTACAAACTCCGCCTCTTCGATCTCATCCTTCCAAACTTTAGCTGGACGTGTACAATTACGTTCTTCGTCAGATATATTCCTGTGACATTCTAATCACCTATCTATAGTACTGGAGCTGTGACCGCTCATTGCGAATAAGCAGTTTCTCGACTTAGAGAGACTCCCTGATCTCCGATCTATGCACCCTGTCGAATAACGTTTCTCCAGAGATCCTTTAGAAGAATCCCATTCCGGGTTTACATATCTCAGGGACGTTTTCACGAGTGATAGAAGGCAGGCGGCTGGATTGAATACTTGAACTGCAGCTGCTAATAATTATATGTCAGCTCCAGTATTCCATTTTCTGAATAGAAGTTGGTGATCCACAGCAATTATTTCAAAAGCATAAATATTATTCCTAGTTCAATCCTAGAGTAGTTCTCACGAGTAATCCTACGCAAAGAATCTTTATGTATCATTATTGCGTATTTTTTCTTCGTTTTTGTACTTACTTTGATGAACCCACTATCTCGTAAAAGATTTTACTAAGGGAAGACTTAAAAATCGTACAAAAGTATTACTCACGTAGTCACCCATAAAGAAGCGGTTTCCACTTTGACGCATTTCCAAAGTTTTTTCCATGAAAGGTAGGATTCTCTGGCATGTATTTCTAAATCGCTGCCTACGTTCATGCTGGAAATAACAAAATATGCAAAAGATTTTAAAAATAATAATCGAGACATTGTCAAAATTAAATTTCTTACTAACGTATTCATCATCATCATCATTATTATTATTATTATTATTATTATTATTATTATTATTATTATTATTATTATTATTATTATTATTATTATTATTATTTGCTGCTATTATTGTTTTCTTTCAAACTAAAAAAATTTCACTGAGAATTTTCACCGTTTTTGAAAAGTAACTAAACTGATTAATTTTCATTTCGAGTAATTGGAACCGCATCTTGACAACAATGTTTCTTTGAACTACATCGATTATTTTACCAGCACCTAGTCAAAAATAGCTTCATGCTATACAAGGTATGTTCCCAAAAGAAATTATGTTGAATGAAACAAAACAACCAACAAACAGAAAAAATAGTAAGACATATGTCAAAGAACATTGAAAATGAAAAACTTAGTTTTCATTTCAACAAAAAAAGCAGCATAACGTACAATACAACAACACATACACATGGCTATTCAAAATAAAGTGTGATAAATACTAACCAAGTCGTTTATAGTCATGCTTTCGAACACAAGAAAATCTTGATGTTAGACATTTTACTGAATAAATGAAAGTGCTGCAACGTTTTGTTCAATAAATAAGAGTGTGGTAGTATTTTGTTCCTAAGAAAAGAGTCTCTTCTCCACTATCTATCAGAACGTTGTGCGAAAGAAAGAATAACATACCAGAGCCCCCAAAAATCGTTGAATTTCCATTGTTTCCCCTTTATATTCCGAATTTAAATTGCACCTGAACTTCAAATGAATACTAAAACAATGTCGCCATTTCGACTTGTCTGGAACTTATCAGTTACAAATAAACAGTTTCGAATTCTTAGTATTAGTTACTCTGCCTTGCTTCTTCATCTATCCTATCACAACTTAATGAAACTGTAATTTGAGGTCCGAATATGGAGAGCAGTTTGCTCCAACATTTCTTCAAGATGTAAATTAATGTTACTAAGCTACTGTCTTTAGTTGTAGGACCTTAGTTCGCTTTTGGTTGTGTTGTGAGCGTTTAGCAGACGGGAAAATAGTAAGTTATCGGATTGTTAGCTGGATATGAATACATTGTCATATTAATGGAACAGAGATAAAAAATACTGAATTACCCCGTTTTTGTTCTTGTTCACCATCTACTCAACTCTAATTACTTGTACGACCAGCATGTCTTTTTGCATATTTAAGACATCATCCAAAGTACCCGTCGTTTCTACAACAGCAAGACGGAATTTGATAGAATCTGATTCCTTTTACTGACAGAATAAATTATTACGTTTCCCTTGTATTTGGAGTACAGTATCCTCTTAGTATCATAATGTTACAGCGATGACTGTTACTCTACATTTGTTGCATTACTTTTGTCATGGCACATTAACATATTCTCAAATTTGCTGTGTCATAATGGTACACTTTGGGATTTGTAACGGAACAGTGGTACGAACACAGTTTTGTGGTATTTGAAAGTTGCATTTTGTAAGCTCTGCATTTCATCGTTCTCAATTATAAGCTTTGCAATAGGTTTGCTGTATTCTTTTAAATTTAAATCTTCGGTTTCAAAATAAAAATACTTCCCTTATCATGCATATTATCTCAGAAAAGTATCAGCGCTGAAACATTGTATTTTCCTGTATACGCTAGAAAGACGTCGTTCGAAATCCTTATTTACCGGTGTGGTTAACCTTTCTGCGTATTTACGTTTTGCATTCGGATCAATGGATTGGCTGATAATCAAAAGTGTAGTAATGCGTCTGATTGAATCTCCTGCTAGGTTTAAATCTCACCGGAGCATACTCTACATTTCATATTACTCAACTGGATAATCAAACAACACTATTATTTATGCCTTTTTAAAATACTTTGTTTCAGTGTGATAAAATCAAACCCTTTCTGAATATACAGAAACAAGAAAGTAAACGTTTTACAAGAGTATGACTCCTTTTATAAACAATGCAGTTATAACTACAAATGGCTTGCGTATTATTTCTTTCTCAAAAATTGTCTTCTTCAACCATTCAACAATTATAGGTACGCATCAAGGGGAAATTATTCTCTAGAACTATGTCCTGTTTGTTATTTAGATGGTTTGTGAAAATTTAATATAATTAGTAAGTTTTTGTAGTAATGATAATGAATGAAATCACAAAGAATACAATAGAATAACGCTTCGTATAAATTTGATTTGCAAACCGAAAAAATCGTATTTGAAATCTTATGCTTCCATTATAGCTTGCTGTTTAAGGAATACACTCTTTATATAGAATTATCAATTCATTGAACAATTTAATAAGTTTTTCTCTAATATATTACAACATCATTATGCAATAATTATAACAAAACTGAAGAGTGAATCATTAAAGAAGTATAGTAAGAAAACATTCTTTCATAATTTCATTATATTAAAATGTGTCTGAAACATAAAGGGAATTCACATTTATCGGTCCTTTTACGTAGTGTTATCTAACAAATGATTTTTAAAAACTGTTTAAAATCTGTATGAATACACAGAAATCCATTCTGAATAAGTATTAAGGACGGGAGATTTTGAAAGCATTTTCATTAACGCTAATGAGATATATTTTCATAGGGGAGTGCATAATTTCAACTGACTAAAAAATTAGTTTCACTTTCTACATCATGTTTGGTAGTGTACAGTGAACTAATATATATTATTAGTTGCTGCTAGAATATTGTTTCAGATTTTGGAACAATGTCAGTAAGCTTTATGGGAGAGGGGAGTCGATTACGTAGACCTTAATACTCGATTTGGTACTGACCTCTAAATGATGAAAGGCAAATGCGTATTCGGTGGAATTTGAATTCTAAACATAAAGGAGGAAGAAATGCCTCTTGACATTTTGTCCGTTGCGTAGATGATTCTGCCAATTTGCCTCCTTTGTTGCCGTTAGACTAAATTTAATGGTAGGCAATACAAATTAGTTTCCATTTGATTTTGAAGATCAAATTCTTGTTTTTGAAACTACATATTCAATTTGACAAAATTGCATGTTGGTATCAAAGTTAGTTTTAAAATGAACAAATATGCGGAGAGTGTCGAGTTTTGAAAGAATTTCATTATACGATTTGTATACAATGTCAATTTTCTAATACCTCGGTGAATAATAGTTTTAACGATATATCAACGTTATAATGGACATTTATCCAGGTGGAAAAAATTCACAACATGGTGGATATTGAGTAGTAAGAGAATCGTAGAATTTGGACCTATTCATATGAGCCAATGACTATACAAAATTAGATAAAGTTTCTTGTTTAACAACATAATAAGACTAGTGATAGGGTGGAATATTTCACAATCATTAGAGAAAATATTCTTCTTAAGAGGTTCGAAGATTTTTGGTTAACATGAGGGTTAAAAAAGATTATCTTTTTAATTACTATTGGTTGTGTACTAATGGGTGGTGAATTATGAATTTATGAAGCGTGTGCTTGCGAATAGTCAGAATATTGTTAGAAGTATTATATATATTATACTGCTATTTGTTTACTAATTCAGCATTTTGTATTTGTTATAATCATTATTGATTCTACTTGAAAGCAATCTAACAAATACATGTTAAAAGATTCAAGGATGGGAAAATTTGCATTGATTTCCATTCGTTGACAAAACATTTTTCAAGCCAACTTTATAAACGATTTATTTCTCATATTTACATTCATGTACGATTTGTACGTTCCACAATTGGAACTGTTAGAAAATTTGTTTTGATTTCTATTGTGTCTGAGTTTAATTCTTATTTTGGTACTAAAAACTTTTACGAAAATTGAATAACAATCACACGTTTTTTGTAGCAACAATAACAAGAAAAAAATCAGAGTGGTTAGAAAATAACAAAGCGCCGTATAACTTAATATGCAACGCAAGCAACTCTTGTCTGAAATTTTATGCTTCACTTATATTTCTCTGTTCGAGGAATATACTTTTTATAAAGAATTATCAATCCATTGAACAATTAAATTTGTGTTTGTCGGATGTATAACGCGAAGAGCTTATGTGAATAATTATAAGAATATTACATTTATTGTAATCCGTCTATAGTATTACAAACTAGCCAACAGCTCTTTAGAGAATATCTCTCTCCTTATTAAAAAAGGAATTATGAACATTCATTCTATCAACATGACTAAACGGCTTTCTTTTATCGAAATAGCTTGTATATATCTTTTATCTTTTATCTTTGCTTGTTTCAGTCATTTAACTGCGGTCGTGCTGGGGGTGCCACCTTGAAGGGTTCAGTCGAATAAATCGACCCCAGCACTTATTTTTTGAAGGTTTACTACATATACCATCCTTCTCCTATTGCGAAATCGCTACGTTACGGGGTAGCCTATACTTCACATTACTTTCATAATATTTTCTTTTTATATGATTGTTTCATAACATTCCTACAATTCAGTTCGTAATCAATATCTCAGTAAAATGACATTTATAACTCTAAGTTCGACATCCGACTGATGTTATTATTTTTTCTGTAATGATTGCAAAACTATTATGTTTCTATCACCTGTTAAATATTTAAAAGCTTTATTCCATTGAATATCCCAGTAACTATACAAGTGACGAATCCAAAATTGCACCTCACTCAGACACTTCCTCTTCCTGTGTTGCATATTCCTGCTTTCCAAAATCTAGATACTATACGTATTTCACAGTCAATTTATTACCACCGGCCTATCAACAAGGACCTAAGTTCCCACAGTATCACGGTAAGATATACGTAACCGACGGTAGGGGACATGCAAACGGGGCAAATTTATCTCTTTTTTCTCAGACTGAATAAAATGACGCACTATATGTGGAGGCGGGGTGTTAGTGTATGTGTATGTGTGTATGTATATATGTGCGTGTGTCCGTGTGTGTGCAGGTAAAAAATTAAGGAGTGCGTGCATTACATAAATAATAGCTTCAGGATTAAATAAAAAGACAACAATCTACATACATATATATATAAATTTATATATATATATAGATAGATAGATAGATAGATAGATAGATAGATAGATAGATAGATAGATAGATAATTATGCATATATATAGGTGTACATATATATATAAAATTTATATATGTATAACCTATATATATATAATTTATATGTGTATATATAAACTATACACACATATAAAGATATATATATATATATATATATATATATATATATATAATTTATATATAAATATAAATATTTTTAATTTATATATATATACATATATATATAATTTATATATATATATATATATATATATATTTAATTTATATATATATATATATATATATATATATATATATAATTTATATATATATATATATATATATATATATATATATATATATATATATATATATATATATATATATATATATATGAATATATACACACATACAAGCACACATATATATGTATGTGTATGTGCACACTTATTGAAGTTGATCGCCTCTCCATTGTTCCTCTTCCATAAAAGCTAAAAGAAACGAATGTATCAAAGGAAATAAGTAAACAAATGACTATGCAAATAGACAATGACGTTATATGTGTGTTTATGCGCGTGTATACACGTGTGTGTATATATGTATGTGTGTGTGCGGCTTTTGTGTGTATAGGAGAGTTATGCGTGCTCATAGGTATTAGTGGGTTGCAACGAGACCTATTCACGACAAATTGTCAGTTTATTGAAATCTACCTTTGAGTCAGTGGTACAAAACAGAAGCTAACAGCAAACGTTAGCTTTTGTGAAGGACAAGGGGAGATAAGTTCAAGAACTTACGAATAAACGTGCGAAGTAAGTTACATGCTAGTAGGGGACAAAGTAATGTTTGATTGTTGCAGATAATAGCTCTTGTCACGTGTTTTTGAATAATTGATGACCTCGTCAGTTTAGTTTTAAAATATCCCACTCACCTTCTAGTCATTTTTAATTAGTTTTTTTTTTTTTTGTTTTACGCACTGGTGAAGCTGTGTGGTTAAGAACCTCACTTTGCAACCATGTAATTTCTCGTTCACTTCTACCATATGGCACGTTAGGTAAGACTCTGGGGTTAATTAATGCTTTGTGAATGAATTTGGTTGAAGAAAACTGTGCGGAAACCCGGTGTAAATATGTGTGTGCATGTGTGCGTTCTTCGTGTGTGTGCGTGAGTGTGTTTGCCTATGTGTGTAACTTTGTGTACGTGTGTGTGCGTGTGCGTGTGTATGTGTGTGTGTGCTTGACTTTCATTTATATGTATATATGCTTGTGTATAAAGTGTAAAGAGCCCTTTCAATCATGGATGACTATGGGGTTGCACCTAGAAAGTTACCCTCCGAGGCAGTCGCCCATGCATACCGGCCTCCCTTCTCCACGCTACCAGTGTTATCAAAGGGAAAGGCAAAGGCCGATACAGCTTGGAACCAGTGAAGTCACAGCTCGTTTCTACAAATGAGTGAACTGGAGCAACGTGAAATAAAGTGTCTTGCTCAAGAACACAAGACACTGCCCGGTCCGGGAATCGAACTCACTCCCTCATGATTGTGAGCCCGACGCTCTAGCCAATGATCCATGAGATGTAAATATTTATGAATGGTTAAACAAAGAAATAATAACGTACCATGCAGTCTTCGTTGAAGGAGTAGTTTCCAAATCCTGATGACATGGATGAGTCCATTCCTGATGACATCGACGACATTGATGACATGGAAGATTGCATTCCTGAAAACATACCCTGGTTCATCCTGGAAGATGACATGACGCCACCCTGCAAGAAAGAAATTGAATTTAATCATTCGGTACCGTTTATAAAATGTAAATGGGATAAAACACCTTGGATTCTTCCGATGCTTTTATGTTAGCTTTTAACTGCGAGGCTGTACTGGTAGTATATCACCGATAATATTGGAAGAGTGAGCGCGATATCGCTTGATAAGTAAGAAACCGCAGCCAAATTTCCCGTAAAGATCTAACCTTTTAAATTAAATATATATGAGATTAAATTTTGGCCTAAAATGAGAATCCAGAAGCCTTAGACTGGTTTGTGGTGACTTCTACTAAACTGTTGGTTATGGTTTCGGAAGATTCTGGCTCCACTATTAAATACCTAACTTTGCAGAGAAAACCTTACAAATCCATAGGTATATATTAAATTTATAAAAATGAATTGAAAATTGAGATATACACATAGCAATTGCCAATTCAAAAATTAAAATTTATTAACAAAATACTATATTATATAATATTCTTATAATAATATAACATAATATAATAAATAATAAATATTAAATACAAATTGCCTATAATTGTTTCGATTCTTACCCATAACAAAATTATAAAAATCCATTGTTTGTGGGTAAGAATCTCCTCAGTGTAATTTTGTATATATGAGGATTTACAGATCCAAGAGAAAACCGATTTTAAATCTACTTGTTCTCAAGCGTGAGCGTCAATAGTTCAAAACAGAAAACAAGGATGAAAAATAAACTAATATAACACTCATAAAATATATTTGCATACTATTAAATATTTTAATTTAAATATATCTTAGCGCATTAGTTCTTCTTTAAATACCAGGAACAAAATTATAATAAAAATATTTTTAAAAACATATTTTAAAAAACCATGTTGAAATAAGAAATAGCAAAATAATATATTTAAAATACTATATTATCGCTTGTCAAATAGCAAATAGTATTATAAATTACATTGCATTAATTATTTATGATAAACATTACTAAAAATCAAAGTTTAATAATTAAAAATTACGTAGTTTATATGAGAATGC
>NC_142932.1:18216625-18221625 GCF_046866305.1 Octopus bimaculoides | reverse complement strand
ACAGTCCATGATGTAATCAACTCTGGCCATGTCAATGTTATTTTTTCCATGGAAACCTTAAATAACAAATAACCGTTGATTTAGAACGAATGAAATTTTGGGGAAGTAAGTAACATAGTGAGATACATACACATACATTTACATACAAACGCATATAGGCGCACGCAGACATCTGCATATATAGATATGAAAAGCTTAGAAACATGCAAGTGCTTACAACTGATGCCCTTACACAAACATATACGAGTATGTAATACGCTTGTGTATTTGTTTTGCTTATACACGTATATGTTTGTATAATACATGTGCGTGTGTATCTATATAGCTGTAAGATTTTGTCCCTTCTCCACTTGCTAGATGCCCATTAAATTTGAGATCTTAATTGTTGATATGACATGGTATGTCATAAGTGTCTGTACATTGTCTTTTTTGTCATTTTGGTAATAAAGTAAACAGATTAGTCAACGGAATATAGTGTCTGCAAGTTGATGAGTACCTCATATTCCCCTCTATTTTCTTATTGCTATATATATATATATATATATATATATATATATATATATATATATATATATATATATATATATATATATATACAGGGTGTCCCAAAAGTTATTGATGCGTTTCAATTTTTAATAACTCTCTTAACTTTTTAAATGAATGTATGAAATTTTTATACAATATAAAGGACATAATAGAAATTAATGTACACAAGTCAAATTTTGCAACACCACTACATCACATACGGAAATTGACATCGCTTAACTGGCATCCATTTTCGGCTTCGCTCACCAGTTTTCCAAAACTTGCACACCTTAAAACCCTCAAGAGTTTCAGATCCTACTTCTCTGATTTCTCTATTGATGTTCTCCTCCTGTCCCACCAAGGTCTCTAGTCTGTTGACGTAAACCCTCTCTTTCAGGTATCCCAGCAGAAAAAACCAGGCTAGTCAAGTCTGGGAAACGGGAAGGCTAATTGACGTTACCGTAGCGGGAGATTATTCTATCTCCAAATTACTGGCGTAGCAACAGCATTGTGTCAATGACCATCGTCCATCTTTCCTTTCCTCACGTGACCATCTTTCTTTCCTGCACGAACGTTCTAAGGACTGGTCGTCTATCTCTCTCTCTCTTCTATCTTTTCTATTTTCAAAGAAAATATTTCTCTCAGCGTTCACTATTTTCCCCTCGTTCAGGTCTAACGACCTTCCATGTTTGTTTGCGCTCTGTTTCCCTGTATGTGTCCATTGTCCTGTTTTTGTTCCTAACTTCGACCCTCCATAAATCTAAAATTTTCTTTAGGTATTTATGGGAGCAACTGTCTTCGAAGACTCATATTGTCGTTGATTGCTCGAAATGGGGAGTAGATAGACGGCCGACAACTGATGAAGGATCATTCTTTGTATTGCTTGTCCATTTTTTTTCTCTAGCTATTTGCATATTTAACTCATTATTTTCGTATTTCATGTTGTTTACTGTTAGTGATGTCCTGTACCCATATATGCATATATATATATATATATATATGTATGTATATATATATATATATATATATATATATATATATATATATATATATATATATATATATATATATATATGTGTGTGTGTGTGTGTGTGTGTGTGTGTGTGTGTGTGTGTGTGTGTGTGTGTGTGTATTTATATATATGTACATATACACACACATGTATGAATGTATGTATTTATACTATGTGTGAATTTATATATGTATATGTGTATATCTTATGATTTTGCTTAGGAGTGGCAGTATGCTAATGTCTTTTATACTTTAGAGTAAACAATCGTATGAATAAACCACAGAAGATCTTTCTTTTGTTGTATCATTATATATTTATGACGTGTGTATATGTGTGTGTCTTTACCTGTGTCATGAGTGCTATTGTTAACAAGTAATACAATGCAAGTTCCTACATGATCAATTCGAATAAGCCGACACACTAACGATGCAAGGAAGTTGCCTGAGACCTAACAGAACAAAGACAAGACGTCACGAAAAGGTGGATGCAGCCAGTGTTAATGATTATTGTAGCAACAGAGTGTGATACGATAGAAATATTCGAGATGGTGAACAAGCAAGGGCACTTTATGATCACTTTGGCTGTAATAAAACGTCCGGTTGTGTCTGTCAAATAGGGTTCCTTAGTCGTAGTGACGTTACTTATCTTCACCCTTTCGATAACTTATGGGTAATCACTGGAAGACTATATCTGCTGAGATTACAAGCAGTGGTAACCAGAATTCAAGTAGCTTCCAGCAGGTTGGTTTCCAGGAGACTCTCAAATTGATCAAGGGTGCTGGATAGAGTGCCATAAAGAGACTCCACATCGTCAGCTGTAAAATTTGGTGGGAGGAATGGGCATTACATTGGTGCACAGTAGAATATGAAACCAAAGTGAGGAGCTGCTATAATTCTCAATAATTCTCAAACCCAAGCAGGTCTTCCTTAAAGTGGGAGACCTGCTTCATCTTGATAATTAGAGAACAATCACTCTGATACCACATGCAATTAAAGTGATTTTGATCATCACCCAAGAACGTTTGAATATAATGAGAAGTATAATTCTTACCGAATTCCCGGGAGAGGTACCTGCAAATAGCCATACTCTGCGGTATCTCATATCTATTGTCTATTTCCAACATCGGCATCATGTTGCAGGGCATCTCTGAAAAAGTAAAAAGATTAATAAGCATTTCGATAAAACTCTACATGATCCTTCAATCATTAACTGAAGCATCATCACCACCAATGTCATCACAATTATCATCAGCATCACTAAGACCACCACCATTGTATTGTTAGAAACACATTCATCGCCATCAAAACTGTATGCAGTTTGCAAAGTAGATAAATGTTAAGTCGATATTTCCAGATGTGTATGTGTTTAAGCTATATATATCTACTACATATGTGGAAATCTGTGGGTGTGTTTGTTTGTGGTGTTGTTATCTAACTCCTCCTACATCGTTGTATCGATTTTGATAAAACTTGACACGTGAGTAGAATTCATGCCCGGAAAACTCAAAACATACTTAGATTGTTGAAATAATCGATAATAGAGCCCCTGGAATGGATTCTTATATCTAGTGAATATAACTAATATATTATCTTTAAACATCCAAAGGAAATAGCCCATTCATGTTCGTAAATTATTTCGTATAAATCAAATTAAGTATGCTTATGTCTTAGTATTTGAACTGTTAGAGTTATTTTCGCAATTTATCCAGTACAACGCTTAAACAAGTAAATAGTATTTTCCTAAACAATAGATCCACTTATTTCGGTTAGTGACTTATTCTCGAATATACCAACACTAACCCGCTGAGGATAATATCCTCTGCGAACGCACAAAAGCTTTTTTCAGAGTTATCTACTTTGAATTCTTATTATCTTATATCTGATTAGCCTGTTATTACATAACATGCTTCATGATTTTAGTATACATACCTTATTAGTATTTCCTCCTAATTTCTATATATTTTAGGAACGCATTAAAGTCCTTTTTGGGGCTACTTTATTTTAATTCTTACTATCAGATAATTAATTTCATGTTATTCCATAACTGACTTCACAATTTGGGTATTCATAACCTATTGGGAATTCCTAAAAACAAGACCCTGTGTAATACAGTTCGGTATTCTCTGTAAATGCACAAAAACCGTTTTAAGGGCTACATACTTTGTATTGTTGTTACTGGATTAAAGCAATACCATAAATTTTGATTCCCTTCGATTTCTTTTTTCACTTATAACTTTCACTTCTCTCTAATAAAAGTTATAATCTGTAACGTTTGGTCCTCTTCTATTCCTTTAATCTGTGGCATTTTTCATTGTTCACATTCTAGGTTTGTTATTTCATATTTCTACATTTTTCTCTCAAGTGTTCTCATAACATTTCTCATTTCTCTATGGAATATTAGATGTGTGTGTGTGGATAAAGAGATGGATAAATTATACATAATACATACACTTGGGGAGTTTGCGTGTCTGTATTTGTGCGAAATGGGAAGACTATAGGAGAAAAGTTATAGAATTTCTCTGACGAATGGACTTCAATAACGCCAAGCTTTCATAAGGAAATATGCTGGCAATAATCAGCCATGCGTGAATAAGTTAAAAGCCGACAAGTTTCTACTTTCTGACGCAGTTTTAATACACATAACATCAGGGAAGGAGAAATCGATTACATTTGATACTTATTTTATCGACCTCAACGGTATCTGAACTCAGAGCGTAAAAACAGACGAACTGCAACCAAGCGTTTTGCCTGGCGTGCTAATGATCCTACCAGCTCGCTGCTTTAGCATACATATATATTGGTATCAAATTTTGACACAAAAGCAGTAATTTCTGGGAAGAGAATAAGTCGATTACATCGACCCCAAATTTCAATCTCAACTGGTATTTTTTCCATCGACCTTTAAACGATAAAGGTAAAGTAAACGTCGGCGGTATTTGAGCTCATAGCGCAAAGAGCAGGGAAAAATGCCGCTAAGCATTTTGTCCATCGCGCGAACGGTGTTACAGCTCACCATCTTACTACTACTACTACTACTACTTCCTAATTTTGTACCAGGCCAGCAATTCTGAGGGGTGGAGAAATCGATTACATCGACGCCGTGCGCAGCTGGTACTTATTTTATCGACACCGAACGGAAAAAAGCATAGACGACCGAGGCAGAACACTGTAAAGACGAACGAAATGCCGCTAAACATTTCTGCCAGCTGATAATGATAATGATAATAATAATAATGTTTTTAATTTGCCGCAATGGCCCTACATTTTAGCAACAGTTCAATGGCGAGTTACGAAAGAAATGAATAAGCAAGAAACATGGAGAGGGTTTATACTAAGTACAACTGTTTAGTAGAACAAAACAATAAATACATTAATAAACAGAAATAATAGTACACATCAACAAAACAGCAATAATGGATTATTAAAATGGAGTACCAACCACATAGCATCATTAGGGGCCCTAA
>NC_142932.1:18194125-18211625 GCF_046866305.1 Octopus bimaculoides | reverse complement strand
TAGTTAAAGCGATCACACTACACACATATGTATATGTTCGACGGGCTTCTCAGTTTCTGCCTACCAAATTCATTTACAACCTATAGTCGAAGCCACTCGCCCTAGATGCCACGCAGTGGAACTGAACCGAGAACCATGCGGTTGGGAAGCAAGCTTCTTACCACACAGTCATGCTTGCGCCTATATATATTCGCGTGTGTGTGTGACTTTGTGTTTGTCCTCCATGACCGCTTGACAACTAGCCTTGGTTTCTTGACGTCCCCGTAACCTAGCGGTTTGGCAAAAGTGATAATAGTGCCAAGATTTAAAAGAAATAAGTAATGGTGTTGATTTGTTCCTCTAAACCCTTCCAACTGTTGCCCCGTATGGGCGCAGTTCAATGACTGCAACGAGTAAACGACTTTGATTGAATGAAAAGCAACAAAACGAACGAATTTAAAGCGGCAGATCGGACGAATTCATCATCAATTTTTTAAAAATTTATTAATTAGAGATGTTACCACTCTTTACACAGTACTAATTTTACCAGTTTATATCCATACACTCGGCAAAGGAGAAATCATCAATTTTAAAAATTTATTTTCTTGCATTTTCCCAAACAGAGATTCGAAATGAGATTAACAAACTCGCTCGATCCAAGTACTCA
The DNA here is from genome assembly GCF_046866305.1 of Octopus bimaculoides. Lineage (NCBI taxonomy): Eukaryota > Metazoa > Mollusca > Cephalopoda > Octopoda > Octopodidae > Octopus > Octopus bimaculoides. The sequence continues at coordinate 18,210,979 of NC_142932.1, read as the reverse complement.
CTGTCCAAACTAGCAATCAGTCCTGAAAATACCACGATCATACCAGAGTTCATGGTTCCATTTTCCTTTGGAATGAGGTGGTAGCGTTCCAAATGAAATGGTTACAAGACAGTAATCAGCAAGTTTACCAGGTACTATATTTCGGTCAGCAAACGGTCACTAAGATAATGAACTGAAGGAAAATGACCGCTTACCGAAGCAGTCAAAGACAGGAAGCTCATCAACCAAATTACCCTAATTTACTTTTATTCTCCTTTTTCCTTTCGTTGTTTCCGTCATTCTTGTTGTTATTATTAACGCTCTTGTATTCGTTGTTGTTATTGTTTTCCTGTCCTAATTGTGCTATTTGTGGCGGCGGCGGCGGCGGTGAGAACTGTGGGGCTGGTGGTGGTGGTGGTGGTGGTGGCAGTGGTGGTGCTGGTGGGGGTGATGGTGGGGGTGGTGGGGGTGATGGTGGGGTGGTGGGGGTGATGGTGGGGGTGGGGTGGAGGCGGTGTTAGTGGTGCTGGTGGTATTCGTGGAGTACGTTGTGGGGGCGGTGGGGGGGAGGCGCATTGCTATTTCCGTGGCCGTGATGACTAGTACGAGTAGGGGTTAGAGGGTCGGTGTGGTGACATCTTATTGTTGAAAGTAGAATTTATATATATATATGTATATGTATATATATATATATATGTGTGTGTGTGTGTGTGTGTGTGTGTGTATGCATGGATATTGTGTACATATACATGAACACACACACACACATTCAAATCTATCTATCTGTCTATCTATCTATCTATCTATCTATCTATATATATCTATATATATATATATATATATATAATATATATATATATATATATATATATATATATATATATATATATATATATATATATATATATATATATATATATATATATATAAGCATAGATAGTTAGTTAGATATGTTTCTTTATTAGCCACACAGGGCTCAACATAGAAGGGACAGAATACAAATGTAGAGTTTTTCTTTTCGAGGCGGGCGAAAACAAAGCAGAAAAAAACAAACACAAGTGGGGACAACGATGAAAAAAAACATCGTAAAACGTTTGGGGTATTTACAAAAAATACGAAATAATACAGAAAATTCCCAATAAATGGGGAGGTTAACCGTGGAAAGAAAAACCTACGAAAAGACCACGGTAACCTCGGTCCTTAGTGTCACAATTTGTTAAATAAAATTTCTTTTATTTATGCAAGAAACGTAAGTAACTCTCTGTTTGCAAAATTTTAAAACGTTTTATAGAATCATGGTCAAAGTGACTTCGTCATTTATACGTGCCATTCTTGCTACATGTATCCATCTTTTTTCGAAACATTTGCTAAAGGAAGGAGGCGTGACGATATTGACGATAGACTCGGTTGATAAACCGACTCGTCCCACACGCGACAGCAGTCGTTCGACATAAGCCCACAGCTCCGAAATGGTTGGACACTGCACGAGTGCGTGCAGAACGGTTTCGTCGCTCTGACCGCATCTCGGGCAGGTCGGCCCCGCATTTCGCGAGCCGTGTCTATAGAGCTTATCCCGAACGGGTAGCGCTTCTCGGTAGCACTGCCAGGCCAGGGATCTCTGGAAGTTGTCCATAGGTCCCGGGCCGAAAGTCGTCCTGAACAGGCGGGTCAGGTATTCCTCGTCGACGCCCAGGTTCGCCCCGAGATCGTCGTCGAACCTGCCCTCCATTAATCCCCTATAGAATGACTTCGTTGTGATGCAACCGCTCAAGGTCGACCCGGGACGGCAAAGTTGTTGCAGAGCAACGCGACACTCACGGTGCCATTCGCCATTCCTCGACCTCTTTTTGATCCACGACTGCAGCTCGGTCATGGAGACGAGCTGCGGGAAAGCGCGTCGCACAAACGGCGACCACACCTGCTCACCGTCGTCTACGTAGAGCCGGAGATGTCGCAGTCTCAGCGCATGTCTGCGCATCATCAACCACGGCATGCCCAGCCCTCCTTTCAGCGGGTGTTGGCAACAAACGGATCGCCTCACCATCGGAACGCTTCCTTTCCACAAAAAGCGGAAGAGGATGCGCTCCATTTCGGTGATGGCGCGATCGGGACAAAGCACGACGGTCAGGCGGTATTCGATGACGGACGCGATGTACGCGTTCGTCACCTCCGCCCGACCTTTTAGGGACAGCTTCCTCTCGGACCATTGCCGGCAGAGAGTGGCCACCCTACTTGTTATCTCGCCCCAGTTCTTCTCCGTTTGCAGGTCAGGACCGAACCAGGCTCCGAGCAACTTGACCGGACCGTCCGTCCAGCGTCCCACTACTGAGGCGCTGCCGGACGGTATGGGCTTGCTTCTCCAGGTGCCGAGCAGCAAACCCACCGACTTATCCCGGTTGATTTTCGCTCCCATCACCGCTTCGTAGTCTTTCAGCGTCTCGCCGACAAGCTCGATGTGCTCGTGGCTAGACGCTATGACGGTGACGTCGTCCGCGTATGCCGACACGCTCGTCCCGCACCCCAGTTCTTGCAGGATGCCCCTCAGCGTCGCCAGCTTCAGCAGTAGTGGCTCGAGAGTCAATACGTACAGGAGTGGCGACAGGGGGCATCCCTGACGGACCGAACGTGCAATATCGAAGGGTCCCAATAGACGTCCATTGACGCGAACAACCGAACGGATGCCTGTGTACAAGGCAGCCATCCAGCCGCGGAAAACGGGATCGAAGCCGGCCGCTTCGAGGACGGCCTCCAAGTATCGATGGTCTACCCTATCAAAAGTTTTGGATTGATCCAAATTGATCAGGGCCCCACCCATGCCAGGTTCCTTAACTACCCTCTCTATGATGTAGCGCATCAGATGGAGGTTGTCATGGATTCTCCGGCCCGGCACGGCGCACGTCTGCTCCGTGCCGACCAGTTTCTCGATGACAAACGCCAACCGCTTGGCTAACACCTTGGCCAAAATTTTCAAGTCTGCATTGAGCAGAGTGATGGGCCTAAAGTTATCTATGGCGTCCCCCTTGTTTGGATCTTTCTTCAGCAGGGTTACCGCTCCTCGGCTCACAAAACCGGGAATGCCCCCGTTCTGCTGCCAGTTGCAGTACACGGCCGCCGAGACGTCTCCAAACAAGTCTGGCATACAATTGTAAAGCTCGTAAGGCAGACCATCCAAACCCGGAGATTTGTCCGTCGAGCAACCCGCCATCACGTCCCTCACCTCCTCCGCCGTGATGACCCCTTCGCAGCACTCCGCATCTCTTGCCAAGAGTCGTGGCAAGCTGTACAGGTAAGCACTAAAGTCCACCCTGCCTTCTCGCTCGCCACTCCTCCCGAACAGTCGGGCAAAATGCCGCTGAAACGCCTCGCACATCTTGCTCGGCTCGAGCAATTCGCGCCCCTGTTCGTCTACCAGAGACCAGATGGTGGCTCTGTTACCTCGCTGCACCTCCGCCACCCGGGCCTCTCGTGCGGCTCCAACACCTTCATTCCTCAGAGCACGCATCCTTGCCCTGACAGTACACCCTTCGTGTTTAGCATTGAAGTGTTGATCGAGGGCCAACCTCGCCGCTAAAACGTCGGATGCGATGCCACTTCGCAATGCCTCTTCTAACTTTATCACTAGCTCCCTCTCTACTCTGTTCCTCTCTACAGCTAGTGCCCTGCTATACCTTATTGCTTCCGCCCTTACTGCTCTCTTGAGGGCAAACCACCATTTGTTGTTGACGATGGCTCCCGTCAAAGCCCTCTTTACTAACGTGCTAATCCGGTCTCTGAAAACCTGTCTCGACGGGAAAGACGCGTTTAGTTTCCAGTAACCGGGACTCTGCCTATGTGCCTTATCTAAGTCTAGCGTACACGTCACAAGTTTGTGATCCGTGTAGCTGACTATGTGGAACTGTGGACATCCTAAACTATCTCTATCTCTTGTCCTACACACTATCCTATCTAGATACGATCTCGACGACCCAATGCGGTTGCTCCAAATCCACGTTGGCACATTTGGGTGGTCGAGTCGGTACCTGTCAGACAACTGGAAGCGTCTGAGCAGGTCTATGAGGCCTTTGCATCCCCTTCTAGTTTTGTTACTCCCCACGTAGTCTAGATGCGTGTCCAAGGTAGCAGTCCAATCCCCCACTAAAAGTAAGGGACGAGACGTTCCCAGGAATACTTCTAGACGTCAAAAGAAGTCCGACCGACCTGTTAAAGGAGGCACATAAATTGCCAGCAACCGAAAAGCGCCTCCATCGCTGCCGTCCACATCTAGGACAACCAGTCTACCCTCCGGGTCCGTAAATATCGACTTTACTTGGAGATCCAGACTCTTGCGAAAAAGAACCGCCGTGCCACTACCGCCCATCCTCGGCAGACAGGGAGAAAAATAAATGTTAAACTGTCCGCCAAACATGGACTTTAGGGCCCGCGGTTCATGGAGTCTGGTCTCACTAATGGCTATGATATCCAAATTGTGTGACTTGATGTCATTTAAGAGGTACCCTTGTTTCCAAGGGGACCCCAAGCCACGCACATTCACACAACCAATCTTCACCATGATTCTATTTATACGTGTGCTTTAAAGCACAAAACAGAAAGAATAGCGAGTTACTTACCGTTCGAAAGTTTTGTTTCCTCCTTGGATTTTTCACCAAGGAGGCTATTGTACAATTTCTTGCACAAATATTTTTGACATCCCCCTACCGAGTTGGGGTAGAGGGATTTTATTTTGTTGTGTAATGCTGGTGTTACATGATAAATTTTAATGTGTTTTGGCGGTGTTGTGCGTGGGTGGTTGTTTGTTTTGATGTCGTTATTTGTGATGTTTGTTTTAGAGTTGATGTAATTCATCAACTCTGTGTTTGTAGTGCCTATTGCTGTTAGCATTGTTTTTGGTGTGTTATCAGTGGTGTTTATTGTGTAGGAGTTGGGAGTGTTTTCGGGAGATGTGAATCTCCCTGCTTTGTTGTTGTTTGTTTTTCTTTTTTGCTCCTCTTCCTCCTTCCTTTTTGGGCAATTTTCCATTCCTCAGTACTTGACTCCTCTTCAGATGAAAACTCTGAGGAATCGGAAGGAGGTAGGGGCATGCTGTATGCTTCTGTGTTTGCTTGTGTAAGTGGTTGTATTGTTGTTTTTGTTGTTGTTGGTTGTTGAATTTTTGGTTGTGGTGTAAATGATGTGGGGGAAGGGGTATCAGTTTTTGTATTGTCTTTTCTTTTTTCGTCTTCTTTGTTTGTTAATTTTGTAGTTTTTGTTGTATTTTCTTTCGTTGATGTTGTTGATGTTGCTTTTATTGTTTTTTGTGTGGATGGCGGTGTGGGCAGCAAGGCTTTTTTTGTGTGTTTAGTTAGTTCTTGTTGTTGTTGTTGTGTTTTTCGGGCAGTCGGACACTCCTTTTTGAGGTGTGCCTCGCTGTCGCATAAGTAACAGCGAGGCCGCCTGCCCTCTACTACTATATGCAACTTTTGGTGTGTTGCCAAACGGATGTATGGTGGGATTTTTTTGATTTCTTGTTCGTTTGTGTGGAACAAGATTTGTATGCTTTTTTCGGTCCAATTGCTTTCTCCAACGTTTATTTTCAGTATGTTAATGTTGTCCATATCAACACATATGGCCGATATCAACTATAGTGTGTCGATTGTTGGAGGTGCGTGCTTTATTGTTACCTTTGTTACCTTTTGGCCAAGGTAACTGGGTAACATTGTTATTTCAGGTGTGTGAAGAATTAGCGTTGAATACGTCTTCGCCAACTCTTCATTTCGAAAAATCACCTGAACTTGTGCAAATCTATAAGTGATATAAGATTTTTTATCCCAAATTGATCTCAAGCATCTTTCGATCTTGTCTATACTGGCCTATTCCGGCCTTATACTTTTTGTGTTTATTATTTTATAAATTATTGTTTTCCTATTTGTCTCCTCTAATACATGTTGTGGTATATTCAAATGTACTTCACCGCTTTCTTTGGTAATCAACTTCCTCGTTTCTATAATTTCCTTTGTCGTGTAGGACACAACAGTTTCACTTTGCTTCAAAGCTTCAGCAAAGTTTTTGTACAGACAGATAGATAGATAGATAGATAGATAGATAGATAGACAAACACATACACAATCTGTGTAAATGATTTGTAAACTTCATATTGAGTAGGAATTTATATTTCCCCAGACGATTTAGTCAACGAGTCGCTCACACACACACACACACACACACACACACGCGCGCGCGCATACACACACATTCATATTATACATACATACATACACACACAGAATTTGTATGTGTGTATGGATAAATATATTTATATATTCAGTATCTATATGTATATATCACTATCTCTCTTACGATATATATATATATATATATATATATATATATATATATATATATATATATATATATATATATACATATATATGACTTTCTGTATGTGTATTAAAATTTTGATAATGCTCGTATTTTAGGTATATAGTATATTACAAAGTTAATAGCTTCATTAGAATTAAAGGAGCGAGGGCACATATATCCCACTCCTCATTCCCACGAAGACGGGACGTCGGTCCTTTTTAGGAATAATCAATTTTGCCAGCTGACTGGACCGGGACAACGCATCACCCACTCCAGGAATCGAATCACAATCTTAGTCCAGCACCTTAACCACAAGGTCACGTGCCTCTCTCGTTAGAACTAAGGGATCTAGTCTGTTTGGCTGCCAGCATCAATTCTGTTCGAATTGATTTCACATTCAGTGTAATGATACACTTTTATAGGCCAGTTAATGACGTGAAAGTAATTTTCGCTATTAATCAATAAGTTATGAATTATTAGCAATTAAAGTTTGAAAATTTTGGTAATTTCAGCCAATCGTAAACCACAGACACATTCACGCCTGTTTCGATAGTTGCGTACTGGGGTCGATCTAATCGGCTGGCCACTCCCCAAAAATTTCGGGCCTTGTGCCTAGAGTAGAAAAGAGTATGCATTTAATGCAAATGCGATAAACACATTACAATTTTTAAGAAAGATTTGGAAAAAATAGATGAAAGTTCTCCGGTAATTTTCTTTCATGTAAATAAATGTTTATGTTAATTTTAAAATTTGCCAGCAAAATCTTATAGAATGACAATGTTCCAAAAGATGTACACGTTTATATATTATACATGAAAATAAGAGTGAACAAAATATGCTTAAAAAACAAGCATTTAAGCATGCAATAAGCAACATCTTACAAATTATTTTTGATTGAATGTATTTCCAACTTGCGATTTTAATTTTAAAATTATCCTCCTCTGTTTTCAATGTTTCCATAATAGAAGCGAAACTACTGGAGCTTGCTACCATAGTCACACAAAACACAGAACACAACACCAAATTTGTCAACACGCGCTTTCTAAATTTCTTTGCTACCCTGAGATTTATTAATAATGATATAATGATTTTTTGGCTAATTTCTGGAAGAAAATCGGCATTTGTTGTATTTGCTGCCGATAAGAAAACCGCACATGCGCGGTAGATATGAAAAATTATAACATATAAGCACGAGGCATGTTTCTATGTATTGCCTCGTATTTATGTGTTAATCTTGGCTTTCCTGCTGATGATAGCTGGCCTAGAAAATTATTTTATTTTGCTGAAAATATCTTGAAACCTTCATTCAGGAAATAGATGGTAAATGTTTTTATTTTTCATTCACTTTCGAAATTATCCCTAATTGTGGTTTGGAGTTTGACTACTCCTTCTAGCGGGCTAGATGTCCTATTATGGACATCTCTCTTATGTGTTTAAATGTACAATGTATGTATATATATATATATATATATATATATATATATATATATATATATATATATATATATATATATACGCGCATTGTGGCCCAAGAGTAGGTTTACAATTATCACATACGCACTTTCAATTTCTTTTCAAACATTTTGTTGTATTTAAATTTCTATCTTACAATTAACTAAATTAGCATGGAATAATGGTTTCGTATTTTTTTATAATTAAGATCTAAACTGTTAATATATGAATGCGAAAGAGATTGTTTAATAACTGTAAACCTATTTTTGGGTCACCCTGTATATATATATGCTTCACCGCTAAATTCACAAGTTTTTTTTATCTTTTATTCTCTGTTTATTTTCTCGCATTTCTTTTACGCTTAGGCTAAAAGCGTCAAACTAATACACCTGCATCTTTCTCATACACCTGTCTTCCTAATTTGCTTTTTTGTTCTGTATATTTCAACTATATATATATATATATATATATATATATATATATATATATATATATATATATATATATATATATATATATATATATATATATATATATATATATATATATATATATATATATATATATATATATATATATATATATATATATATATATATATATATATATATATATATATATATATATATATATATATATATACATAGGCGCAGGCGTGGTTGTGTGGTAGGTGGTTTGCCTACCAACGACATGGTTCCAGGTTCAGTCCCACTGCGTGGAACCTTGGGCAAGTGTTTTCTACTATAGCCTCGAGCCGACCAAAGCCTTCTGAGTAGATTTGGTAGAAGGAAAGTGAAAGAAGCCCATCGTATATACGTGTTTTTCTTATATATATATACAAGGCTTTGGTCGGCCCGAGGCTATAGTAGAAGACACTTGCCCAAGGCGCTACGCAATGAGACTGAACCCAGAAATATGTCGTTGGTAAGCAAGCCACCTACCGTTGTATATTTAATGTAGGGAACAAAATTCTAATTAGAAATACTATTCCGTTGAGGAAACGCAACGCTATTATTTGCATGAGCAAATTCATTGGATTTGTGTTAAAAGTATGGGAGACAATTCCAAACATGCTTTGGTTTTATTTGACCTTCTTAGGAAAACATTTTCGCAGCAGTAGAGATGTCATTTGCTTGTCCTCACCGCATAAATTACTTAAGTTATGATATTGATAATCATTATATTTAATGTAGCATAGCATTTACATATCTATTGTAATGCAGATTAATTATTTTATTGATGCTTATTTATTATTATATCAATTCTTCTGACCAACTATTGTATAATATTGCCTATCTACTTCGTTATTCTCTCTTCATTATCTCAAGAATATGAAGTAGTGTATGTGAAATAAATGACGGAATATACAGAGCGTGAACGTATTTTTAATCACAGATGAAGTTGTAAGCATATATCTTGGTTATGTACATACAATAGGTAGGTGAAAGACCTGGTACAAGCTACGTTGTAAAGACAGAAAATAGAAAAACGGGAATTTCTATACCGTAAATTCCATTATCTAATATCTTCGAGACAGATAACAGATTTGAAAAGGTCAGCGTTAACACATCTAACGCTGTTAACAAATGAATCTGTATTCATTAACATCGCACTTGTTGTGAAGAGTTTCTTTAGATAAATGATGAAACCTGTTAAAGTAATGTAGAGTTACAGGCGCAAAATATTAATCAATTAGGATTAACAATAAAGATAGAGCAATGTTTGTGGATATTAAGATTGAAGCAGTACTATGATGTATTTGGACATCTTTGTGTGTTATCAAACCTTCGCAACGAAATATGTCTCTGGTTTCTGTGATATATACAAAAAGCGACTGAAAATAATAAAGTAAAATTTGTGTTGGGAAAAATAAAAGCAATAAATGTTTACATCTTTTGTGATGAAGCAACTGGCTGCAACTTATGAGAAACATAAACAACGCCTTCTTATTTACTACAGCAGGAATTGGTAGGAGCGAGAATTTTTGAGTGAGAAGAGAACAGAAAACAAGAATAAAAGGTGGAAGAAAACTTGGCACGTCTGAGGTAGAGATGAAAATTTAAATTAGACTGGGAGCTGAAGAAAAAATGGAAATATCGCATGAATGAGTAGACAGCCGTTGCTGATAGTTGAATGCAAATATTAAGGACTCTATACTTGAAACAAAAAACGAAAATTCAATTACATAAATACATAAAGATGATATGATATGCTATATCCTACCAAAATCAAATTTGCTTCACCAAGGAAAAAAACTCCATAATATAGACTACTGGCAAAACAATTCTTTCCCTTGCAATACAGCGACCATTGAAACAACAGATTGCAATCTTACAGATATATATGTGTGTGTGTGTGTGTGTGTGTGTGTGTGTGTGTAGTGATAAAAGGAGATACATGAACACGGTAAGGTGTAGCTGTCTTATATTCTTCCTTATTTGTTGTCTTATAATTCATGTTCAATATTAGAATGATTTTTATCTATTTCTCATTTGTAAAAATGTTTTTTTTTTATTTCACATTCCAGACGCCTTTCTTTATTTTCATATATTATATACTTCTGTATATGGGGGGCGTGGATTGTGTAGTTATATATGTATGTATGCATGTATGTTTATATAAAGATTTATCTGTCTGTCTGTCTGTCTGTCTTAATCAGTCAATCAATCTATCTATCTATCTACAAATTAAAAGGGTAAAGGTTTATCAATTTATTAATTTATTAATAAATCAACAATTAATAATTTTTACCAAGCCCTTCGGTATGTAAGCACCATTATCGGTGGAGAACTTATTTAAAAGTTCATATACATTTATAATCATAATTAACGGATCAGCAAATATTTGCTTCACCACATGTGTATCTATCTATCTATCTAGCTATCTATTTATCTATCTACACACGTACATTTATACATGCATACACATACACGCACGCGCACGCGCATACATACATACTTACTTATTTACACACGCACCCCTGCATGTGTATGTAGGTGTTTACACGTTTCTAATCGATAACAAAAGCAAGTATCACCTGCAACATTATTTTATTTTTCTTCAAAATAAATTTTACGAAACAGAACAGACAAATTCATATAGAAATTAAGATTTCTTCTTCTGATTGTAGTTCTAAGTTAACTCCTATGATCACATATTACTATTTTACTTTGAAATTTATCAAAGTAGTTTTTTTCCCACTTTCATTCTTTTATTTCCATTTTTTTTTGTATTTTTGTCTTCCTACAAATCAATTTTCTTCCTTCACTTCGATTTTTTTCTGAAAATGTCTCAACACATTTATTTCTCGTTAACCTTTCCTACTATTATTACATTTTAAAAAAATACTCATTGATAGCTCAACGTATCTGCTTATTTTTAAATTTCTAGTTTCCAAATCTAGCAATGGTTTCTGTTTTCGGAAGAATTAGAACGAATATTGCAAGGAATGTTTCATGATGACGCTCCGAAGTTTCTTCCTGCTTGCCGCCCTATGTTTCCTAAAAATAACGGTTTCTAATTTATACACAAGGACAGCAGAGTTTAGATGAAGGAGTTACTCGATACCGTCGACCCTACTGCTTGACTGGTATGGCATCTTATTTTATCGATCCTGGAAGGATGAGGGATAAACTTCATCCAGGCAGGTATGGAACTCTGTATATGAAGAACCACAACAACATTGCAAGGCATTTTTTCCGACCTTCTAACGATTCTGCTAGCTCGCCGCACTATGTTTTCTACAAATAAGACAGTGAATTGGCAGAATCATTATTACACAGGACAAAATGCTGAACGGCATTTCGTCCGTCTTTACGTTCTGCGTTCAGATTCCGTCAAGGTCAACGATTAGTTCCAATCCTCAAAATTTCAGGCCTAATGCCTACAGTAGACAGGACTGTTTTTCCTACAAATAATGGGGCATGTTTTATGCATGACGTCAGCAGATTTTAGGGCTGGGGTAAGGGGGAGTTAGTCGATACCATAGACCACAGTGTTCGACTGGTGCATTATTTTCATTGACTCCGACCAAGTGAAATGCAAATGGATTCGGTAGGATTTCAGGTCAGAATGCAAAGAACCAAACCAAAAATCGTAATGTATTTATTCTGATATGCTAATGAAGGGATCAGATTTCCTACAACTAACTGAAATAAACATTAACCCAATAGAAAAAAAGTAAGATTTTGCATCAATATAAATTTGAAAAATACAGAAGGCACTACATTTTCGTTTACTAAAAGAAAATATCAAAATCTGCTTCCTATGGGGTACTTTAACCATCGGAGGATAGAAGCTCAATTTTCTTCAAATCGAATCCGACATTTTACAAACATAAGTATCAAGAATGACAAAGGCGGTGCGGTAAACTCCAAAATGACCATCGAGTAATTTATAAATGCCTCTGCATATACCCAGCATACTGTAGGGAATACTTTGATGAAGATTTTGTCACGCGTTTGAGACGAAAAAGCGATCAGAGTAAGCTGAGATTCATCATCTTTTCAATACAATGGACCCAAGCCATTATTTTGAAAGGTCTCACACAGATTGTATTATAGAAAGATCTTTAACAGAATATCAATTTAATTATCATATAGCTGTTGCCTCAGTATGAAGAGCATCACTATTCGCAAGCACTACTAAGATCCCACTTTCAATTGTAACCATCGAAACCCTGGAGCTTGTCCACTTGATCAGAGGTGCATGATAAACTCCGTGAGAGATGACGTAAAAGTTACAGCAACGCTACAAGACAACCCAACTGAAAAGAAGAATTACATCGGGTTATGCAAAGGCAACTACAAATGTCGCTATGCTAACCACATATCTTCTTTCTGGCTAGCGTATGGGATCCAAAGACCAACTGCTCGCCACATACAATCAAGTGGAAAATCGTAAAATATCCGTGCAATAAGTTAATGGATTAAAAAAATGCAAGTCATGCGTATCTAATAGAACAAATATCCTTTTTTTATATTTAACAATTCCACCGAATTCCAGATCAAAAATGTTCACCAGATGCAACCAATATCGACAAGTTTCTTTCAGTGAATGGGAGAACACCACCCTCTCCGAATTCATTAGACTCCCTTCATTAATTTTACAAATCTAGCCTTATTGTCAAAGTTATTTTTCCATTCTTTTTCCATTTCTCATCATTCCAGGTTTTGAACCCATCCTCATCTCATTTTTCTCGTGGTTTCTTTTGTTCCATTGCCCTAATTTTTAACATGTATAGGTCATGTACTCGGAACCTAAAGTTTGCTGGGAGACACTAAGCGTAGTGTTAAAAAAGCTGCCTAGATACTATCTTCAATGTATAGACAATTAGTAGCTCCGGCATTGGTATGCCTAGAAATAAGAGTAAAAACAACACAATAACCACAGAAACACCACCTTAATGAGCTGACAAAGGAGACAACCTCCTTACGATTGAAGATATAGACAGAACATCGATGATTTCGTACTTTGATGCTTAACACATCTTAACGCTCTTCGGAGGCTCTCATTTCGCCTAGGGTTAAACATATCTCGCCTTGTCGGCTTATAAGATTTCTGTTGAAATCAAACGCTGATTTCATAAACGGTAAAAGTGAAAATGATAAATAATATGGGTGGCGAATTCGCAGTTTCACAACCTAACTACAGAACCACATACGTCACTAGAGTGAACAAAGGGTGCCAGAAATAAGAGTCAAACCAAATCAATAGCAGCCACAGATGCACTAATTGAGACGCTTTTGACTTTTATTTCTAGCAAATCTGATGCTATCTACTACCCTGGTTTAAAAATTTGCCTTTTGTGTTTTTTATAGCTTTCTAGCCACAGATGTTATTATCATTTATTGATAATATCCCTATTTATATGTATGTGTGTGTATGTATGTCGCTTATGTGTGTGTTTGAGTGTTTGTGTGTGTGTGTGTGTGTATGTGTGTGTGTGTGTGTGTATGTGTGTGTGTGTGTGTGTTTGTATGTGTGTGTACGTATGGAAGAATGACAGTTTCTATCAGGACTGTTGTTATTGCATACCTGGTGAATTCGCTATCTACGATGAATTTTCGCAAAATGTGAAAGTACGAGAACTGTAAAGATCAGCTATTTATCATTTCATACACACACACATTCTCCCTCTCACTTTCTCTCTCTTTCTCCCTCTCCCTCCCTCTCTCATACACACACATGCACACACATACACACATAAAGACACCTCTACCTGATGTATTGAGTACCATACTTTAATTGTGGTCCCTTTCTGTTTCTTACGGATTCTCCATCTACAAATAATGCATACATACATGCATATAGGCATAGAAACAAGCAAAGAATGAAAGAGAGAGAGAGAGAGAGAGAGAGAGAGAGAAAGAAAGAGAGAGAGAGAGAGAGAAAGAGTGCAGTTAGATAGATAGATAGATAGATAGATAGATAGCTAGATAGATAGATAGATAGATAGTAATACAGAGATAAGGTATGAATTTGTAACTGCATTGGCCCTTACCCTATCCGAGAACGCATATTTAAATTGCAGAAGCGTCATGATATGCATTAAAAAACACCAGAAATTATTGCATTCACTTTATTTTATTCTATATAATTAATAAATAAAACGAATCAAAATCTCATTCAGAGATGAAAGTAGTAACTGTATTAAGAAGTAATGTTTATCGCCATATCAATATAGCTGTGACTGATGTTGTCAACATACTGCGAGCTGGAGCGAATTCCTGCTATTTCTAGCGATCGGTTGTTCACCACGAATGATAGGTACCAGTAACCCGAAACCGTCCGGTCTCGTGATCCTGTCGTCTGCTAGAGGATGGTAGGAGTTTGCTACCCTGCTTGCAATATATACTGGGTGAAGGTTGCACCGGCAACCAGCTGGCGAGAGTTGAAACGGTAGTAATGTCGAAAAGCCATATTGATGTGGCGGTAAATATTATTTCTGAATAAAATAATGTTTAGTCGATAATTATAACGACGTCAAATGTTCTACTTTACGTTTATTGACTCGGATGCAGATTTCTGGGCAACTGACATAGAGTTGGATTAGTAGCAAACCTGTCACTTGTCATTGGTGCGAACATGATACAATCATGAGTATGATATATTACATGCTTATGAATCGGTGTGTACGAGAGTGTGCTGAAAAGTTCCTGGTTTCAGGGGTATCCTGAAAGGCCTGGCTGAAGGTCCAACCTTCCGAGTTCTCTTAAAGGGCTTAGAAAAACTGATGGACCGCTGCAATAAGAGTGTGAGTCCCATAGCCAAATATGCTGAATAAAATTATAATTAACTGATCCTCCTGTATTGTCTTTTACACAAAGCCAGGAGCTATTCGGCGCCTGCTTGTATACCTTAAGGCCGAGTGAGCAAGAAATCGAGGTATGGCTAATGTAATTAGGTGAGAGGACTGGTATTGTGGTACGGAATCGGAGAAACAGTGAAGTAGTGAAGTGATATTTTTGTACAATACATATGATCGGCGAATTAACAAGTAATTTATCAGCCGGCGTTTTGTGTTGTGTTTTAAAAAGATCTTACGTATATTTGTGTTAAGTTGTATTGTGAAGAATGGTGTTGTTTTGGTGTCATTAATCTATCAGTGATCAGTTTCAATAAGTTCCTGTTTGTTGCGATTTTCTCAATCTTCTAGCTGTATTCAATGGACTTGTGTTACTTTTTATTCCGTAACATTCACAGCTATTACAAGGGAGATAACCGTTTCGTCAGAATATGAAGCATGAAACTGATATTAAGGAATTACAAGGAAATATATACATAAAACTAATATTGCTTTATCGTTTATCTTTTTGCTTCAGTCATTGGATTACAGCCATGCTGGGGTACTTTCTAAAGTCTGGTCCTTATTCTGTCGGAGCCTTTTTGCCGAACCACTAGATTACAGGAATGTAAACAAATCAACACCGTCTATGAAGTGACACTGACGGACAAATAAATACACACACACACACACACACACACACACATGTACTTATGTCTTATACATAGATGCACACGTACACGAGCGCTCACGCATACACACACTCACGCACACGCTCGCACACACACAGAGAGGTTTCAGTTTCCAGGGTTTGGTCGGCTCAAGGCTGTAATAGCAGACACAGTGGGGCTGAACCCAGAACCACGCGGTTGGGAATCGTCTCTAACTTTTTGTTTTGTTTTGTTTTGTTCATATAATACTAAGTTACGTCTGTAATCAAGTATAGCATTATTTCATTTTTTTGTAGAAATCTTCAGCATGACATACTCCTCAAAGAATACTGCGTTACTTTAGTGTATCTATATTAAGAATGGATACAAAACAAATTTAACCTTGGGAGATTTACATTGAGGTATTTTGGTCGACGTTTCAATGATTTGGTTAAAAAATTATATAAGGCATTCTACTATCTTACCTACATGTTTTGATATGAAAATGCTTATTTTGTAAGTATGGTATTGAAAGGCACAATACATTAATAAACAATGCAAGAAATTATGATAGGAAATAACTTTTTTTTATTAATGACACTATTCTTCTTAACATTATAAAATAATAATAATTATTTATGGTATATGCATATAGTAATTATTATTATCATTATTATTATAATTAACTTACAACATTTACAGAGATGCCACTGTACAGATAGGTTTTGTATACAGATGCTTCAGTGTAGGAATGTGCAGCGTCCTTCTAAAAATTATTGCGATTCATTGGAAAAGAAAACGTCAGTAAGATTTCATGCATCAGCTTGAGTTTTCTCATCAATTCTCACATAATTCACGTGACACATCACTTCAATTCAATTCAATTCAATTCAAAGGGAACGGTCCCGGTTTTTTAGGCTTCCAAATTTGAATTTCCATGTTCTTCGTTTTGCAGAGTAATTTCTAAGGGTTTCATAGGGAGAAGTCGATATGTTTGTGGTTAACGATTTAGAAAGAGGAGTGGTGACGTCTCTTAATGTATGGACTGATTTTGCAGTGAGCGCACACTCGTTCTCTCAGAGCCCTCAATTTCGGGTAGTTGTTCAAGAATGATGGGTTCTCTTGCAGGGGATTCTCCAAAGCTGTGTAGCA
>NC_142932.1:18186625-18189125 GCF_046866305.1 Octopus bimaculoides | reverse complement strand
AAAACAACAACATTGTCTGGACTTGTGCCTTGGAGGGTAACTTTGTAGGTGCAATTCCATGGTCATTTATGATCTAAAGCCTGACAGAATATCATTGAATTCTCCTGTTTTTCTGCCCGTTTTCAGGTAGAATATCATGTAGTCCAACAGCCTTTGGAATTTGGTGATTTTAAGGACTTCCTTCAAATCATCAATGGTTAAATCGTCATTCATGATACCATGCGCATGGACAATAACTGATGTTACCTCCGTATCAGAAACAGAAGGTAGAGTATATCCCCAAGCTAATTTTGAAGATGATTCCACCACTATTCTAAGCGTTCATATGGAAATCTGCTTTAATTATTAACTTGTTGGCGTTTTTGCGTCCGCATATTTCAAATATTATCTGCTACAATAGTGATATCAGTCTGTTTGCTGCTGCGTGTTTGATGCAATTTATTTTACTTTGGAAGTAGCTTTGTGGTTGAGATAAAGATGGACTAATTCTTTTTCACAATCAACAAGGATCTGCTACAAACATCTGCGAAGACCACATCAATCAAGTTGATGATTTCATATACCTCGGTTCTGAGATAGCCTCAACTGAAAAGGATGTAAAACTCATATTGCCAAAGCATGGTTGGCCCTAAACAAATTGGATGTTGCCTGGAAATCAAATGTGTCAGATAACCTTCACAGGAATTTTTTTCCGTACTGCGATTTACTCAGTCATATTATATGTAGCAGAAGACTGGATGCTTGCCAAAAAGCTGGAATCCCAACTAGATGGAACTTACATCCGAATCTTAAGAACAGACTTTAAAATATCTTGCAGAAATCATCCTACCAAGAAACAACTGTATGGAGATCTCCTGCCTGCTTCCATCATTATAAGAGAAGGATGCTTGCACTTTGAAAGACACCTACCAAGAGTTGGCAAGTGACCTACTGTTGTGGAGGCCAAAGCATCGCCGCGCTCGAGTTGTTTGTCCCAATACAACCTAAGATCAAATCACCACAGACCTCCATCGATTTATGGATGGCGTGCGAGAGTTGAAATTGCCCGAGTAAACTCGAGCAGATGTTGATAATGATGATGATGATGACGATATGTGTTTGTGCTTGTTTGCATACGTGTGTGTGTATCTACGCACCCGTTCAGGTACCATAGTCTCATAAATGCGCTTAAAATACTTACCATTCTGCTATCGCTCATACTGTCACCGTACGTATCACCGCGCATGTCACCGCGCATGTCAGAACGCATATCACCGCGCATATCGGAACGCATATCACCGCACATATCGGTACGCATATCACCGCGCATATCGGAACGCATATCACCACGCATATCGGAACGCATATCACCGCGCATATCGGAATGCATATCGGAACGCATATCGGAACGCATGTCGCCGCGCATATCGGAACGCATGTCGCTGCGCATCTCAGAGCGTGATTCAAGTCCCTGAAAATGAACACATAATAAAAAGACTATAAAGACGAAACAAACATATATATATATATATATATATATATATATATATATATATATATATAATATATATATATATATATATATATATATATATATATATATATATATATATATATATATATATATATATATATATATATATATATATATATATATATATATATATATATATATATATATATATATATATATATATATATATATATATACGAGTGAGTGGACAAACGAATTTATTGGGAGTTACATGTATGGATCAAAATAGTCTGGTAAGAAATAGTGCTGCTTGATACATTGAGATGCTGCAGACAGTCATTAAGCTGTAGATGCATGAAATGCACAGTGGAAGGCCATACGAGTTACTTGACTCGACACCTTCTCACAAAACCTATATAACCCAAGAATCGATGTCTAATAAACTTTACAATCATGTAACATCAAACTTATGGCTTCCAAACTCGCCAGATTTAAATCCCATAGACCACTTCGTTTGGAGCGTTTTCATAACATCATAGCTTCACTGAAGAGCACCATTGTTCAGATGATATTCGAAATATATAAGAAATCTCAAGAACTTGTTCGCAATGTTTTTCTTAAAACGCATTTGGTATTTGTTTGATTTGAGTTGTTTTACTGAATTACCAGATATGTACGGAAATACCTCTTTCAGCTTGTACACACATACACACACACACACACACATAGCTATACGGCTAAACTTTTTTTAAAAATTACATAGTTCTATCAATGATCTCAATATGAGTCACGAGGAAAATTAAATATAATTAGTGCGGTTTTCAGGTGGGAACTGTTATATTTTCCTCTAGTTAGTTGTGATCAAATAAAAGACAAGTTGGCAGAATATTTCAACTGTGAATATCATATATATTTTTATAATGTACCTACAATCCAATTACTTAACGTGCGTTAACTTTAAGACAGCAAGGTGTCCTTACGAAGGAGATTTGGAGCGATCGGTTTGAAGCTCGGTTGAACAGTATGGGTTATGACACAAGGTAACAG
>NC_142932.1:18129125-18176625 GCF_046866305.1 Octopus bimaculoides | reverse complement strand
CTCCATGCTGGATGACAACCAACACTATGAAAAAGTCACAAACTACACCCCACAAAAAATAATGAAAACCCTGTCCTCACTTATTAAAACACATGGAAATGAACTGACAACCAAGGAGATTGATTTTCTAACAAACTTCAAATGCAAGCCCAGCCTTTTCTATGGTCTGCCAAAAATACACAAAAGCCAGATGATAAACGAAACCATTAAAAAATCACTAAAGACATACATACATACACCAAACCCGGGGGATCTAAAACTGCGACCCATCATAGCTGGCCCAGCCTGTGAAACACACAGACTAAGTCTATTTATGGACATCCTCTTAAAACCCTTCCTTAAACACATAAATAGCTATATCAGAGATGACTTGGATATGCTAAATCACCTCCCAAAGGAAGTCAAGGAAGAAACAATCATGGTCTCATTTGACGTGATTAATTTATACACCAGTATACCTCATAATTATGGACTTGAGGCAATTCAATTCTGGCTGGATCAATTCCTGAAAGAAATCCTAAACAGGATCAGTAAAGAATTCATTACTAAATCGGTTGAATTCATCTTACGAAACAACCACTTCATGTTTGACAATACTTTCTACCGACAAAAATCCGGAATTGCTATGGGCACTAGGGCAGCTCCAGTCATTGCGAACCTAACAATGGGTTACTTGCAAATAATAATATACCAGGAATCTTTATCCACCTTTGGAAACACCCTTTCCCAATACATAAAAGAAAATTGGAAAAGGTTCCTGGACGACTGTTTCATACTCTGGAATGAAAACACAGATGAACTCTTCAAATTCAAAAGTCTATTGAACAGTGTCAACCCAAACATACAGTTCACAATGCAGTACAACCAAAAGGAGCTCCCATTCTTAGATATACTAATTAAAAAAGTAAACCTAAAAATAGAAACGGACATATTTTACAAAACCACAGACGCCAAACAATATCTACTATTTGATTCATGCCACCCAAGACACACCAAGACAAACATCCCCTTCAACCTTGCAAGAAGGATATACACAATAGTGTCAGAAGAAAATACTAGAGACTACAGACTACAAGAACTCAAAAACACACTAATTAACAGACACTACCCAGTTCAACTCATAGAGGATGGAATCAGACGTGCATCACAAATTAACATAGAAAACTTAAGAAAAGTTAAACACAGCAACACACATTCCCCGAAAATACTGCCGTACATATCCACATACAACCCCAGAAACAAAGAAGCCTTCACCATCATCACCCAAAACATACCAATGCTACATAAGGACCCCAAATTAAAGGAAATTTTACACACACACAAAATCATCAAAAGCCACAAACAACCAAAATCACTGAAAAAGATCCTCACAAAGGCAAAATTACTTTCCGAAACAACAGATGCGAAAGTAAACAAATGTGGTCGACCAAATTGTGCAACATGCCCAAACATTCTAGAAGGTTCAGAATTCCTCTTCAAAGAGGGACACAAATTCAAAGTTAAATCTAACTTTACTTGTGCCTCAGAAAATCTTATTTATGTAATAAGATGTTCAGACTGCCACGAGAACTACATAGGGTCCACAGGATTATCGCTCAGACGTAGATGCACTCTGCACCGCCAGCAGATTGCACACCCAGAATACCGAATGATACCTTTTAGTGATCATATTGAGAAATGCGCAAAACAAATGCTACCACAATTTATAATCTTTCCTTTTTATCAATGTGCCATTAAAACACCAACACAGATTAGATTAAATAAGGAAACCTTTTTCATTCAAAAATACAAACCCAAACTTAACCATTGCTAACACATTTAAATAAGGAAATTCATCACCCCACTGAGAAAAAAAGGGGAAAAAAATATAGAACAAAACTATGGTAAATTAATCAAATTCTACCACCTCCTAGATTTCGATTATCTCCCCTATACCGGAAGAAATCCCTAATTACCTCCCCCTATCTAGAACTCTTCTTTCTCAGACTGGAACGAACACGACACAATGAAGTAGAGAAATTTGAAAAGACAACACGAAACCGGTTATTTCTCAAAATACAATGTTTATATACCAAAAAGATTTTCTAACATTTTTCTAACATTTTTCTGACATAATTTAAATATATACTTTAACCATGTAACACAAGCCTTCTGTAGTTTTTTCACTCTTATTATCTTTTATATATATATATATATATATATAGATATATATATATATATATATATATATATATATCTTAAGTACATTTACGGGAAACGTTTTGAAGTTGCATATAAAAGTTTCTCTTCTATTATGCAGGCTCCAGCCTATTGATGCCAACCAGCGATACCAGGTTTTTGGAGTCGTGCCGATATAATGTAGGATAAATATAGTAATAATAATATTAATAATAATAATCCTTGGATGGAATTGATAAATATGTTGATACAACCCTACGCGCGTTTCCACAAATCACGTGCTTTTTAAGATCTTAGTCCGTATTCCTGGAACGATTACAGTGCAGTTCATGGTATCCATAGACATCGGGTAGACCATGTTCATGCATTCATTTCTTCAGGCGATATAGCATTAATGGATGTTTGACTGAGGGTTGTTTATCAATTTTGAACAATGAGAAGGTTGATTTACGCTACTTCTAAGTATATAATGACTTCTAATTTTGTCACAAGGCCAGCAAGCAATTTCGAAGAGGGCTTAAGTCGATTACACCAACCTCAGGGCTCAGCTGTCAATTATTTTATCGACTCCGAAAAATGAGACGCAAATGGACCCCTAGGCGGAAATGCAACTCAGAACAAAAAGACAGGTGAAATGCCACTAAGCATTTTGCCCAGTGTGCTAACGATTCTGCCAGCTTACCACCCTCTTGACCCCTTTGTCATTAAAAGTTTCCGTGGGATTTGAAATTAGAACGTAAAAAGCGGAATAAATACCGAAAAATATTTTTTTTATGACGCACTTACCGATTCCACTAACTTACCAGCTTCTATTTTTTCTCATTAGCTATCATTTTATAGTTTAGGTACTAAGCCATCAATTTTGAATGTGGGTGATAGCGATAGCAGTATTTGATTGGTATTTTATTTTATCTGCAAGGCATTTTTTTCAGACATTCTAATGAATCTCTCGGCTCCCCAACCGTCCTACTTTATATCCTCTTATGATTTTAATTTTTCTCATGAATATATCTCAGATAGATGTGGATTCAGCTGCAATAATTTAGCTTAAAGGCACCACATGCAGATGGTGTTTTCTTGCGAGACCCCAACAACCCGAAGTCTCACTCGCCAAGTAATATTTTTGTATTATATGTTAGTAGGTGGTGGATGATAACTTCTCTTATATTCCGTGTTGCAATATATCAGCATCATAGAAAGGCGACAAACTGACAGAAACGTTAGCACGCCGGGCAAAATGCTTAACAACATTTCATCTGTCTTTATGCTCTGAGTTCAAATTCCACCGAGGTCGACTTTGCCTTTCATTCTTTCGGGGTCGATGAAATAAATAGCAGTTGAGCTCTGAGAATGATATATTTGACTTACCTCTTTCCCCGAAATTACTGGCCTTGTACCAAAATTTGAAACCAGCATATCAACATCAAGTGATCACAGTTTCACTATATAAACCTGGACCGCCGTACTTACACAAAGAGTTTAGTGACGGAGAGAAACTGTTGCACGTTTTGCTTACTGACCAATTTCAACTCTTGTGGTATCACCAGATACCCAGAGTCCCTGATGTACTCGACACTGTCAGTAAAATGAGGATTTAGAGAGGTCTGTTGTATGACAAGTTCTTGTGTTCTTACTTACTAGTGCGCAATTCAAATAATGGAGGAGTCTATCGTATGTTTAATCTTCATGAAATAGATTAAAGTGAAAGCATATTGGGGACTATTTTGATACTTAAACTCATCCCTGAAAACTTAATTTGCTTCGATACTAATCAGAAGTAATTTTTAAATTGTTCTCATTTATTCGTAGGGCTAGCAATTTGGAGAGGAGTTATTCAAATACATGAAACCCCAGTACTTCACTGGTACTTTATTGTATGGACACCTGGACGATGCTTAACGAATTTCACGTTCAGGATTGGTTTAACTGCTGGCTTAATATAATTCCATTACAATTCAAAAGTATTGAATTTTATCAACTGTTTTTATTGTTTTTATTTATTTATTTATTTATCTATTTATCTATCTATTTATTTAATGCCCTGGTTTTATTTCTTCTTCCATCAGTAGCTCTTTTACAAATGGGATAAACCTCAAAATATCTAATGTATCAAAATATCTTAAAATAGTCCTAATCCAAACACACGTTAGATTAGATTCTAATCCAACGTATGGGCAACATTTTCCGAGAAGCAGGTAGCATGATAAATGGATCGCATCTAGTCTGATCACATACTTTTTCAAAAAATGAAGGCAATTTTTCGTTTGCCTGTGACTAGATCAGAGCATTTCTACAAATATTTTATATTCTAAACCCTATTTCTGAACGTCATATAATGGCGACTTCGATAAAAGTTCTGATTTAAGAAACTCATATTTATGTAAGAATTTCCGCTGATGAAGAATCCTTTTTTCGAGCTGTTCTACATCATGGGATGTTGAATTTTTGAGACTAAACTATTTTATAAATCTATAGCCTAAAGCATTCCAGCCGTGGCCATCTCGTCTTGTTAGGGCATGCAAGGTTACATTACCTACGTTTTCTTTGTATCTGCACAATGGTAACGTGTGAATATCACTCATCTTCGACAGCGGTTTCTAGCTGCCCGAGAGACCACATAGAGGTACCATTGATCATTTACGTAAAAGTACATAAGTAGCGTAGGTGATAGTCACTAGAAGCATCCGGTGTTTGTCAAGGAAAACTTCACAAATGCCGTGTAATTGACATTAACCACTGCCAAAATGTTGATCTGAATGAAAGAATCTCTGCCAATAGTCTTTTAATGGGGACATAATTGTTCTTTGCTTAGAAATGGAAACTCTCTCTCTCTCTCTCTCTCTCTCTCTCTCTCTCTCTCTCTCACTCACACACACACACACACACACAGACAGACATGTATATGTATGTATGTGTGTTTGTATATATGTTCTTTTATTTCAGTCTTTAGACTGCGCCCGTGCTGGAGCACCACCTTCAAGAATTTTAGTCAAACCAATAGACTCCAGTACTTTTTTTTAATTATAAGCCTGGCACTTATTCTATCGGTCTCTGTTGCAGAACTGTTAAGTTAAGGGGACATAAGCAAGCCAACGCCGGTTGTCAAGAGGTGGGAGAATAAACACACACACACACACACACACACATATATATATTTATATACACACACACATATATATATATATATATATATATATATATATATATATATATATATATATATATATATATATATATATATATACGACGAGTCTCTCAGTTTCCGTTCATAGATCCACTCACAAGCCTTTGATTGGACCGAGGCTATATTAGAAGACAGTTGCCCATGGTGTCTTGAAAACATTAAAACAGTTTTCCATAAAACTGAGTAGGGAAATCGCTGCGATACCCTCACAAAATCTTCTCCACGACAACGCGAAAATGATTTGATCAGGGAGCCACTGCGTTGTCGTTGTGCCTACGAACACTAGTAACTAAATCATTCAAAATTCATCATACCGTCTAAAACCACATGAAAGACACATTGGATAAATACTTCGCAATGTGGGCAACAGCACTAACTGGGGGGGGGGGGGGGGATTTATATGGATACTGGGGGCATTTGATGCTCCTTTTAATTGCTCTAATTTTCGAAATTATTTTAAATTTTTATTGTGTCCAAATTATCTGGTAACATTTATTTTTTTTTTTTTGCCCACAGGGGGTTAAACATAGAGGGGACAAACAAGGACAGACAAAGGGATTAAGTCGATTACATCGATCCCAGTGCATAACTGGTACTTATTTAATCGACCTCGAAAAGATGAAAGGCAAAGTCGAACTCGGCGGAATTTGAACTCAGAACGTAACGGCAGACGAAATACCGCTCAGCATTTCGCCCGGCGTGCTAACGTTTCTGCCAGCTAGCCGCCGATATATTGTAATGACATTTGGAGGTCGAAATGTAGTATTGACATTTCACATAATGATGAATTGCCTTATGTATGTTCCAGTAACCTTTTAATGATGATCAACCTGTCGGCAGCAATTTTTGTTGTAGTATTGAATCTTAACGAGGGGTGGGTATTGAAAAAGTATTAGTACAAGAAAGGGGTGATAGTTAAAAATATTTGAGAAACACTACATTAGATAATGTAGTAAGAATATAGGTCAGTCAGCTACAATGAACTTTATAGTTGGTCAGCTCTCTCAGAATTGATCTGTGGTAATAAAACAGCAACAACGGCCGAAAGACTGGGTAAGTGGCCTCTTAGTACTGCCACTTTCTATTATCATTGAGAAGAATATCTCCAAAGAAATTACCAAGCGTATGATGTTAGAAGCAGCCTCTAAGTATTGTCTACTTACTGCGTCATTCGAACAACTACAAAGAATTGACCGAAAGTCTAAGGTTATAAGTGGTTTATCAGTACTGTCCACTTTTAGTGTCATTCAACAGGACAACTCCGAAGAATTGATCAAACGGATGAGGTTATAAGCGGCCTCTAATTGCTGTCTTTTGCTAATACCATTCGACCGAACAACTTACAGAAGAATTCAAATGTTGAAGACTTTTAAATTACACTGTACTTTCAAGTTAATCTACTACTGTTGATGAGCTGTGGTATGTAGTGTGTAGGCGATGTTGGTGGTGAGGTGGTGGTAGAAATGGCGTTGTTTGTTGAGTTGTGGAGTGTGGCAGTGAGGGATGTCGATAGTGGTGATTAATGGTGGTGCTGGTATTGTGAAGGTACAGTATATAGCTGGTTTGTGAGGGTAGCAGTGGGTGGGTGCCGATGCAAGGAATGTGTTGGTCGTAGTAATGGTAGTAGTAAATATATTTAAGTGAAGTAATGGACGATTGTAAAGCAGGGTGTTTGTGTTAGTGTGTTTGTCTCTGCAACTTCTGGAGATGAGGCTGTTATTGTTCTTGTTGCTCTTGTCGTATTTGTTGTTGTTCTTGTTGTTGCTGTTGTTCGTCGTGGAGGTAACGTTCATTTGTAGTTATTCAGTATTGCTTGTTAGTCTAAATTACACACGGACGCACATAAACACAAAGTCATCTACACAAACACATGCAGACAATAGCACGTACACACAGACGCACATAAACACATAGTCATCAACACACACACACATGCAGACAATAGCACATACACACAGACGCACATACGCACACACATACACATACACATAAATATATATAAAGAGAGAGAGAGAGAGAGAGAGAGAGAGAGAGAGATAATTAGATATACATATATAAATAAACTTATTAAACTAATACACCTGCTTTTTGTTACTTCACCTGTCTTCGAATTTTGTTTTCTGTAAATTATATATATGTATGTATGTATGTATACACACACACACACACACAAACGCACACACACACACACACACAAACGCACACACACACACACACATATATATATATGTATATATGTATGTATATATGTATGTATATATACATATATACATATATATATATATATATATATATATATATATATATATATATATATATATATATATATATATATATATATATATATATATATGTATATATATATATATGCATACATTTATCAATTCGTTTTGCAATACTCCTAATGTGAAATCGTGTGTTGAAACAGATATTGTATTTCAAGATGGTCTCTTCTTTTTTTTTTCTTTTTTTTTTGTCAAATAAACACATGCTCTATATATTTGTTCTTCACTCCTTCGTTACTATTCTTATTTTATTATTTTAACTCATATCCAATGTCTGAAAATCTTTCATCACACATCTGTGACCTCTTCAGCGACACTTTTCGTTTTTGTGTGTGTTCTTTCTCTACTTACTGCAGTCACAGATGTGTAACGAAAGATTTCTGGACAATGGACATGAGGTAAATTAATATAATAAGAAGTAATAAATGAGTCAAGGAAAATATATAAAAAAAAGACCATACCGAAATACAACAGTATATATATATATATATATATATATATATATATATATATATATAAACAATATATAAACAATATATGAGTATATGCATATACATGTACATGTTTGTATATACGTTCATCTACATGTACATATAGATACATAACTGGGTACATGGCGTGGCAAAAGAACAAGGACAAAATGGTAAACAAAGTGCAACAAACAAGCAAGCCACATAGAAACATCCCCTTCATCAGCTGCCACCATTAAAACTCCGGCGTTTCGAAGAATTAAGGCAGTACGTATCGTTAAAATGGTTCTTCCCACGAACACAAATTAAATTGTTTTCGTGGAGGGTAGTGGCGGACGGAAAACAAGACAGGAAAACGAAACGGTGAAATAAACAAACAAAAAGGCTGTACAGCCAGACGTGAAGTGTGTATGTCTTGAACGCTGTGAAGCACGTACAGGAGGGGCAAAGAAGTACGTGCGAGCTTGGTGATTCCAAGAACGAAAAGAAATAGCAGCCGGACACATGTGACCAAGGCTGTGTGAAGTGAAAGAGTAGCAGAGGGAAAAGGAGGGGAGGAAGTAGAATAAAAGTGAGCAACAAGAGGTAGAGAGAGAGAGAGAGAGAGAGAGAGATAGTAGTAACGGTGAGAGGCGAAGGACGAGTAACAAAAGATAGAGAGAGAGAGAGAGAAGTAGTGACAGGTAGAGGCGAAGAACAGTAGAGGGAAGAATGAGAGGGGAGATAGAAATAGAGAGAGTCGCGTTAGAAAAATAGTTAAAACTTACTGTATAAAGGCAACGCGTGCGTAGTTAAAACTTACTGTATAAAAGTAACGCGTGCGTTCTGTCATATATATATATATATATACACATATCTATATATTTACATCTATCTATCTATCTATCTATCTATCTATCTATCTATCTATCTATCTATCTTTCTTTCTTTCTTTCTTTCTTTCTATCTATACATGTTCAATCTTTGGACTGCGGCCATGCTGGGGCACATCCTTGAAGGGAGTTTTTATCGAATGAACCGACCCCAATACATTTTTAAAGCCTGGTTTAAATCCTAACAACAATTTTTCTACCAAATTGCCATGTTACGCGTACGTAAACAAACCAACACCGGCTGTCAAGAGGTGATCGGAGATAAACAGAAATGCAAAGACACATACATACATACATACATACATACATACATACATACATACATACATACATATATACGTACATGCATATATATATATATATATATATATATACGTATATAAAACTACATACATATATACATACATACACATACATACAGGATCAATTAATGCAGAACTTGACTATGAATTCCTCTTTGTACCTATCATCATAGGGGAGAATTCACAAAAAAATATAAGACGAAGACAGGTGGTGTAGACAACAAACAGATGTACTAGTTCAACGCTCGGGAAGTGAAAAAGTTCTTAACGCTTCGAGCCTACGCTCTTCCACAGAAAGGAAAACAGAAATAAACAAGGGGAGAAAATAAAGAATGTGTAGTGGCTAGCTATCTATCATAGTGAAGATTTGTAATACATTTCAAATATTCACCATGTGAGATATTTAAGTGTGTGCATCGACGGTTCAATCAGAACACCAACTCAATCGCAGATATGCAAACACCGGGAAGTGTGTCAAGTCAAAAAGTCATGTCGCCTTGTTCTCGAACGGCTTGAACTTTTTCAAAAAGGATTTTAATATATATATATATATATATATATATATATATATATATATATATATATATATATATATATATATATATATATATATATATATATAACTTCGACTGGTTAGTTTTCATTGTTTTTTCTTCTTGTTTTGCCTTTGTGAGTTACAAGTAATGCTATCTGTTGGAGTCTCAGCTTTTTAGCTGCTATTTCTGAACTTCGGTATGTGGTGAAGCAACTGTTTGCTGATCCCGTAATTATGTTTATATATATATATATATATATATATATATATTTGTCTTGCAAGATGTTTGATGTGAAATCGTGTGTTGAAACAGATGTTGTTGTACTTGAGGATGGTCATATTCCCAGTTTAGCCAATAAAAACACACGCACTGTATATTTGGTGATAGGAACTGTATCGTATGTAGATTTAGCCCACAAACGAACTGCAAAACCAGAAATGTGGTCTATAGTATAAGATGTACAGAGGGACGATTCAGAAATAAGACAATGACATATGTAGGCGTAACAGCAAGGAGCATAGGGGAGCGGGCAAACGAACATTGGAGGGAACTTAAGGAAGGGAAGAACTCATCAGTTCTGTACCAGCACGCTGAGCAAGAACATAGAGGCTCAATCAACAACATAGAGATTAAAATCTTATCCACACATAGCAGTGATGCAGCACTTAGACAAATTACTGAAGCTACACACATAATAGAAGAGAAACCTAGCCTGAATAGGAAACTAGAATGGAACACTAACACACACCCCTAACAAACCACAAACCACAACATGTGACAACATGTTACCCATAAACCAATAATAATATGAACAAAATATAATACAATACATAGATAAACAAATGGAATTAAATACTACATACGTTAACAAAATTTAATTAAACACAAAAAACACACACACACACACACATGAACAAATAAATAAATAAAAACAAATACAAACGAACACGTATTAACAGAGAATATAGGTGATACAGACACTCCCCATACACACACATGCACTTACAAAAGACATAGACACGTTGAAGGACACGCATGCGTAGACACATACAATAGGAATACAAAATACAAAATGGCTGATAGTTAGCAAGGTGAGACACACATAAGAAAGAAGGAAACAAAGGACCACTGATGAGGTCACAGAAGTGTGACGAAAGAACTCTGGCCGAAATAAGATTAAGATTAATGTAATATAAAGCTGAAGCAAATTAACACCAAATATACAGTGCGTGTGTTTTTATTGGCTAAACTGGCAATATGACCATCCCCAAGTACAACAACATATATATATATATATATATATATATATATATATATATATATATAAGCACTTCGGGCTTCTTTCATTTTCCGGATACAGAATCCATTCACAAGACTTTGGTCGGTCTAGAGACATCTATGCATACTAACACGCGCGCGTGCGCACGCACACAAACACACACACACACACACACACACACACACACACACAGTTTCTAATTTTAGTTAAAGCTGAAACTGAAGCTGAGAGTCTGTCTCACGGCTCGAGTTTTGCGACATATCGATCTTCAGGTTATGTGCGTGCACACACGTGTCTATCTATCTGTCTGCCAGTACACACACAACAAGCAAACACATACATGAGAGTGTTTCTGTCTATCAAATTCACTCACAAATCATTGGTCATCCGAGGTTACAGTAGAAGACACTCAAGATGCTGCGCTGTGGTATTGAACTCAAAACCTTGTGGTTGCAAAACGAGCTTCTTACCCACACAGCAATGCCTGCTCATTTCTATGAACAAAGCATCAATCCATTACCTTCCTGCTATTCCTTGCCATTAACTGCTCTTTCACCTCAATAAGTCTTATAAATTTTTCTTGTCAGTATTATTCATTCGGTGCGTTTTTATGTTCATTTGTCATATTTCTTATGCATGGCTTTTGATAAAAAAAAAAATTAATAAATGATTACATCATTTCTTTGTATAAATAATTTAGCGACGCTAATAGGTTTTCACAAATACAAACTGGGGAGCATGTGAATATCTGTGAGTGCGTTTGTGTATATGAAAACGAATGTATATGTGTCTATATGTCGTAAGCGAATGTGTACCTGCAAAATGAATGAGTATGCGCATGTTCATAATTGTATGAATGCATGTATGTATGTCTCTATTACGTATTTATTGGATATGTGAGTGTATATGCATCATATATGTATGTTTCTGAAGCGTATATTTTCGCAGCAAGTGATCACATTTAGCTTATATAAGAATATATATTTATACATAAATACATACATATGAATAAATTTAAATGTATGTGCGTGTATAAATATAGCTAACTAGATACATAGATAGATAGATAGATAGATATATAGATAGATAGATAGATAGATAGATAGATAGATAGATAGATAACGTGCACGTATGCGTATATATATATATATGCGTATGTATGTGAATATATGCTTGCATGTGTTTGCATCTTTATATGCATGCATACACATATTCGGTTGCGTATACACACACTTACACACACACACACACACACACACATACACACACACACACACATATATATATATATATATATATATATATATATATATATATATATATATATATATATATATATATATATATACATATATATGTATGTATGTATGTATATATATATATATAGAATATGCGTGTCTGTGCATATATGTGCATATATAGGCTTATATATATATATATATATATATATATATATATATATGCACTAAATGAATAAGTATTCGAAAATATTTATGTAGATATTATCAATTATTATCATAAGTAAACTGAATAATAACAACAATAGTATGGGTGGCCAACAAGCAAAAACTGATAAATGGCAAATCCAGAACTTTATAATTAATTTATAATTATAATAGGGTCCATGCAGTGCCAGTATTGTGAAAATCAGAATCGAAAAATCCTGTGGTTTTCTTAGAGGATTTTTCGCATCTTTGTGGTTTTCGCCACTTTTTATAATTATCTTTAAAATAATTTTCTACTGTAGCATAGAGATGTAATTTTTTTACAGTGAATCCGAATTTGTTATTCATTCGTTCCAGAAAAATTTTGCAAAATTGTTACAAGTATTCAAACTTTGATAATTTTCAGAATTTTCAGCCAATCAGCATTTGCCGCCTTTTCCATCATCGGGGGCGGGGGTGAGGGTTTCGGCATATTAAAACATTACTAGAAATAACAGTCAAAACATTAAAATATACACGAATGAAGTTAGCCTTAAAACATTTGCGAGCAAATTAAATATTTAAAAGCTATGAACAAACAAATCAACAGGAGTTGCTAGAAATAACAGTCAAAACATTGTTTAAAACAGACATTTATTAGTTAGAAAAATTCAAGAATGAAAGTTTGCAATAAACCCTAGGATTTCATAAAATAAACTAGCTGGCCCCGTGCCGTTACGCGCGCACACACACACACACACATATATACTCACACAGAGTTGAAACGCTCTTTGATTTTTCCTTTCAGCATTGAATGCTCACCATCTCACTTCCATTGCGCGCGCACACACACATACATACACACACACACATAAACATTCACATACTTCCCTTTTTTATAGAGACACATATACTCACACAGAGTTGTAACGCTTCCACTACCAGTTTGCCATCACCCCTTCTTTCCTTATTCATCTATTACCCCTTCCTTTCTGATTCTTATGTTGTGACGGAGAAAAACACAATAGTATTATTATAGTAGAAGATTATCTTTCTCGTATCTCCTTCTACTCCTTGTGCGCAAGAGCAGCATATTTGGTTACTATGGAAACAGAATTCTTCGCTACGGTGACGTGTAAAACACTCGCCTCTGATTTGCTAAAATACTGAAATTTTACAAATTTTAAAGATTAATAATTTTTTAATTATGAATTTATATGAAAAATTAATTCCATTTTCATAATTAGCATACAAAACCTAATCTATATACCAAATTTGAAAACAATTGGAACGGAATTGTAAACAGTGATGAAAACCACAAAAATCCGATTCGGGGAATGATTTTCACAACAAGGCTGGCACCGCGTCTGCTCTATGATAATTATAAATCATTTCTAAAGTGTTATGAGTTTCGCAATTCATTCTGAACAAGCTGCACAGACGATTTTATTTATGTAGTGATTATGTTTATTCTGTACATTAACTCACTCTCTCCATCAGACCCACATTGTTCGTACAGGTGCACAGTGTGCTATAGGCCACCAGAAGTCGGAATGGTCGCAAAGCAATGAGTAATGAAGCGTTTTGTTCAAGAACACAACGCACCATCCGGCCGAGAATCGAAACTAAGATCACGCGATCGAAAGTGCGACAACCTAACCACTAGGCTACGCAGTTCATACATGCACATTATATATATATATATATATATATATATATATATATATATATATATATATATATATATATATATATATATATATATATATATATATATATATATATATATATATATATATATATATATATATATATATATATATATATATATATATATATATATATATATATATATATATATATATATATATATATATATATATATATATATATATATATATATATATATATATATATATATATATATATATATATATATATATATATATATATATATATATATATTCTTGCGTACAAGATATAGGCAGAGCCAAATTACTCGTATTAAGGATTTACATACATGCATAAAACACAGTCACTTCTAATAAACGCATATGTTTACAGAGCTTGTAAAATAGAAATCTAATTCCTTTGCTTCCATCAGATATAGTTTCTGCGATGTGAACAAGAGGAAACCGATTTCTAGTCTGACTTCAATAATTCAGCGGCTGCCTATTCTTCATATTTACGCGAATGTACGAAAATATAATTACAACGACTGACCGGCTGATTTGAAAATTATCAATACCTCTATCTTCCAGACTCAGATATGTTTGGAGAAAGAATGGTTATATTTCTTCTTCTCACACATATCTCAACATCTCACAACAACTTCTATACACTAATTATTTTACCAATTATAATTTCTAAAATTTTCTGTTACATATCAGTATATTTGTTGGCTTCTCAGATTAATTACCTTATATAATGAGACAGTCTGGTCGTGGACAGTAAAACAAGAAATACTTTTGACTTTGTCAGTAAATCTGTAAATAACTCACATCGTTAAGTGAAGTATAAATATTTTCTTTTACTTTGTGAAGTCGAAAATTTTCAATATGGAATAATTACGCCAACGGTAAATACTGTTATGATTCTTAAAATCGACTTAAAATAACTGCTGCAATAGTCTCCGAAAGGCAATGTTGACCTCGGTGATATTTGGACTCAGAACGTAAACCGCCTGGCATTATGTCCGAAGTACTAACGATTCTTCTAGTTCGCCACCTTAATAGGAATAATGGTTTCGAATTTTGGCTGAAGCCCAGCAATTTTAGGGAAGTGGTTAAATCAATTACATCGATCGAAATGTTACAACCTGTACTTATTTTATCGACTAGGAAAGGATGAAAAGATAAAGTGAACTTCGACGGAATTTGAACTGTAAACGTAAACAGCCAGAAGAAATATCACAAACAATTTGGTCCGTTTAGCTAAATATTCTGTTGGTTCATCACCTTTGGTTCAATGTTTGGTACAAGGCCAGCAATTTTAGGGGCGGGTTCAGTCGATTATATCAACCTAAGTGATCAACATTTAATTATTTTATCGACTCCGAAAGAGTGAAAGGTGATTTCGACAGCAGTGGAATTTGAACTCGGAACGTAAAGAGCCTAAAGACATACCTCTAAGCTTTTTGTCTGACGCACCAACGATTCTATTAGCCCGCCGTCTTAAAACTGATTTACATATGTGTGTATGTATGTATGTATGTGTGTATAAGAATGCATGTATGTATGTTTTGTGGGGTGGGGGGGTGTACTGAAGTATACAATATCATAGACCTTACCGATCGGTTTCACATAGGAGATTTAATAATCAGACGGACGTTTATTTAGGAACTGTGTCCATCCGTTTTTCCGGTGTGGTTCTTAAATAATCACCTATTTGATGATCAACTAACTTGTGCGGCTCAATCTTCCGAATTCTTTTAAAGGCTTATAAAAGGACTGCTGCAAAATGCGTGTAAATATGAGAGGGAAGTATGTTGAATAAAATTATAATCCTTTTGTACTTTCGTTTATCCGAAGACAAGAAAGAAATAATTTCGGACCCAGTAAAGCCACGAAAACAGCAGAAAGATTGCATATTTTACCCCTATAAGAGGGAGAAATTTGTCAGCAGACAACGACAGGACTTGAACCTGCACGCTTCAGATACAGATTGAATACTCTACCACTAAGCTAAACGGCTCTGCAGACAACAATCTCCGTCAAATTAAACGCAAAATATTATAGCTTTTGGGGTGCAACATTTTGTAAACAAACTTTGGAAGCGTCCAATGTGATTCGTATTTTACAAACAAGAAAGTAATATTTCGAACTCTGTATAGCCGTGCTTCAAGAGTTTATTTATAAAATGGTGTTGGTCATATATATATATATATATATACACACGTGTAGACATATGTGTGTTTCTGTATAAGTATAGAATATATGAAGTGGAGATATTTTCTAGTCAGATCTTCCTTTACAACTTTTCCCAGTAGTGATCTTTTTCTTTAACATATTTACCGTTGTATAACTCACTCCCAACCAGTCAGCTTAGTTTTTTTTTTTAATAATTATTTCTTTTCTCTATCATATAACACCATTCAGCTTATCCTTCTGATTTATAGTCATTGTGCTGTTTGTGTAGCTTGTCTTGATTTAACTTCTTTGTCAAATATCTTTCCAGAAATTTGTTAGTATAATGCGTTAGTTTTCATCTTAGTTTTTTTTTCAGCTGCGGTTTTCATTTTAGTTTTGTGAAGTTTATGATTTAATGTTTCAGATGTTTTGTCACCAAACTGCTTTTATTTTCCTGATTTTTGTTTCATTTTCTCCCTGACGGTTAGCGACAGCTTTATTTATGTTGCACATCATATAACTAAGAGAAACTGTGAAATACTTCTTCTTAGAAATAACATTATATTTTAAAATTTTACAAAACTACTTTAGCCATAGTATTTTTTACCTGTAAGCTGCTTTATTGTATCAGCCTTTTGCAATAAATTAAGAAAGTAATTGATAACACCCAGATATCAAGTGTTATAGAGTTTCAAATGTTGTTTCTAAATTCATTTGATTGAGCATTATTTTTAGGTAATTCTCGTGTTTATTTTAACTACGTCAACTTCTATGTTGGGTAAAGTTTTTCATCAAATTGTTATTGTTGTTTAGTCTCAAGTATTAACAGATTGAACAGACGTATGTTCAAAATAATTCTAAGTGTGAACAACCCATCCATTGTTTTATGGAGTATTGTGCACGTGAGTATACAGTATCCAATGTGTTACTGTACAGCACCATGTAGTTTTCTATTATGGAACTAGGTTGACCAACATTTAGTAAGAGGAAGTTGACGTGTAGAAGCCCGTCGTTTACATACATGCATATATATATATATATATATATATATATATATATATATATATATATATATATATCGTCTGACAACTATATGAATAGTGTGCTTTTATGCCCCTATGCTCAAGGTAAATCACACAGTAATCAGTGAATACATTCACGTTAAGTTGGATATATAGATTGCTTTTGGTATTCATACTGCTTCTGTCGCTAACATATGTGTGTGTGCCCTTATATGGTTTTTAGGGATCCACGGAAGTAAAATAGTAAATTGGGCAGACAATGTATTAAGTTTGTCGTAGATGTATTTACTGCAAGAAACAACTACATTTATTTCTTAAACGTTTTACATACATAGTTCACTCCGCACAAGTTTATGTGCGTAAAACAAAATAGTAATTTTGACAGAAACATCTATAAAACTCATTTTTTAATATCGAATGGCTGCGGAGGTCCACTAGAATAAAATAGTAATCAAAAGGGTCCATTTATAAGAAATGATTGAGAAACCATTGATCATGGATTGAGAAACTATTGATCATTGAGTCATGGGTGAGCTTTTTCGAGAAGCGGGCCGCACAAAACATGATTTGTCATCTGCTGGTAATTTTTCGTTAGAAGTGCCATTCAGAAAATCGCGCGAGCCGCAGGTTGTTCAGGAATGACTGCTTTACATAGTCGTGCGGTCATCTAGAAATAACAGCCAGATCTCCCTTTAATCGCATCCTTGCAACTTGAACTGAAACGTCAAGTAATTCCATTTAAAATAAAAGATAAGATGAAATGGTCATGAAGATATGCCTGTTTGGCTAGCTTTTAGTTGGGACCCAAGCAACAACATCAACTTTAATAAAGACGTCAACAACAGCAAAACAACATCAGCTACGCAAACAACGGCAACAAAAACAACAGCAACAAAAGTTCCCCTCAGCTAATAAAGGTATCCACTCAACCGCTCGGTGTCCTAGTGTCTTACTCACTCTATGATGTCTCTAACTGGGAACAATTGTCCATCAAAAATGTTAGCTCTGAGACATTTTGTACCGATTGCTGGAATTCATTAAAGTTAATAGTCATTATTCTTTTTGTTATTGTTGCTTATTGTTTGGCTGTTTATTTGTTTGTTTGTTGTCGTTGCTTCTGTTTGTTCTCGGTGTGTTTTTTTTTTTATCTTGTTGCATTTAATTAGCGGTAAGACTGAGTACAACTGAAAAATTAGGGCATTTTCAATCAGCTGGAGATGTTATTAGGAGAAAATGTATGGAGCCTATGGTTGACAGTGTTGTTGCAGTAATAGTGGTGCTGTTATTGTTGTTGTTTTTGTTGTTGTTGTGGGGAGGTGAGGGTAGAGGTAGCAGTAGTGGTAATAGCGGTAGTGGTGATGGTAGTAGTGGTGCAGATTTTCTAATTGTAATGAAGGTGGTAAAGCTTGGGTGGTAGTGACTATACTCTTCTCGTTGTGGTGGTGGTGGTAGTGGTGGTGGTTGTGATGATGGTTCTGTTATTGTTGTTGCTGTGATGGTGCTGGTGAGGATGTTGATGGTGGGGGTGATGGGGTGGTGACGGTAATGGTGGCTGTGGTTTTGGAGATAATATGGCTAGGGTGAAGTGATATGGTGTTGTTACGGATGTTGTTATTGTTGTTGTTAGCTCTTAGTAAGCTTAGACGAAGTGAACCTATGATCAAAGGCTCTCCATTTGTGACCATTCCGTATTTGTGTGTCTCAACAACTTCATTGTCCTATATAGTACCTTTATTTATTTATTTATTACAGTATGGTGAAATATGAGTGAAACTGGTTATCACTTTTAGCAAGTCGAACTACCACGGAGACAACAACGTTTTGCAATGCTGTTTATTTAATCCTAGTAGCGGTCCTGATTGAACTGACCTATGGTCAAAGACTTACCTTAAATAACATTTTATTCAGATATACTGCATCCAAAATTGTTTAATATAACAATACCTTCCTTTTTGATGTGTTCGAGCTTGATTTAAAAGAGATTTGGATACTAATTTTTGCAGTTAAAGTGACTATTTTCCGCAGCTCAAATGTTTCTTCTCTTTGGTTTATTCTCAAAGTCTTATTGTCATTTTTAACTCCAGGCCACTCTTGATCGAGAGACGTTATTTTCAAAGACATTTTAACCGCGAACATCCCACCCTAGTATTGCTTCTCAGCTCTAGGACAGCTTCAGTAAAGCAAATCTATGATCAACGGCATACCAACCATGAACAGACCTTCCCATTTCTTGGTAATATATGCACAAATCTTGTTGCTCCAGTTCAGTCAGCTGTAGAAATGGGTGGCGACGTCACTGGTGCCGAGCTGTATTGGCCTTTGCCCTCCCCTTGGATAACATCGGTAGCGTGGAGAGTGAGGCTGGTATGCATGGGTGACTGCTGGTCTTTCATAAACAACTTTGCTTGAGCTTGTGCCTCGGGGGGTAAATTTTAAGGTGCAATCTGATGATCAATCATGATCGAAGGGGGTCTTAACTCTTACACACAAATGTTGTGTGTATAGTGTGAAGGCGCGTGGCTTAGTGTTTAGGACATTCGGCTCACGACCTTACGATCGTGAGTTCAATTCCCGGCGATGCATTGCGTCCTTAAGCAAGACACTTTATTTCATGTTGTTCCAGTTCACTCAGCTGGCAAAAATGAGTTGTACCTGTATTTCAAAGGGCCGGCTGGGACCCTCATCGTCGTAACCGACGGAGTGCTCTTTTTGTGTGTATAGTGAACTGCTACTGGTGAGTTTAGAGTTCCACATAAAGTGTCATCATCTACTTTACTCCCAGGGTAGTAGCGGGGTCACTACTGTACTTAAGCGTATTAAGGGTTATGATATATACAGAGCGTGGAGGCGCAATGGCCCAGTGGTTAGGGCAGCGGACTTGCGGTCATAGGATCGCGGTTTCGATTCCCAGACCGGGCGTTGTGAATGTTTATTGAGCGAAAACACCTAAAGCTCCACGAGGCTCCGGCAGGGGATGGTGGCGAACCCTGCTGTACTCTTCCACCACAACTTTCTCCCACTCTTTCTTCCTGTTTCTCTTGTACCTGTATTTCAAAGGGTCAGCCTTGTCACACTGTGTCACGCTGAATATCCCCGAGAACTACGTTAAGGGTACACGTGTATGTGGAATGCTCAGCCACTTGCACGTTAATTTCACGAGCAGGCTGATCGGATCAACTGGAACCCTCGACGTCGTAAGCGACGGAGTGCCAACAACATATACAGAGCTCATGTAGGAGAAATTATGATAAACACAAGTTTATAGTTATTTCTTCTCTACGTTCCCTAATTGTAGTTATTTGCATAGTCCGCATCGGATGTTTCAAGTACAATTGGATGGTGAACCAGAGCTGATTATCAAGGGAGCACTTTATTGCATTATGTTATACAGATCAAATGCCTAAAGTTGGACAGGGGAGAAATAGGGATACAGAAATAAGAAAAAGGAGGAGTGGAAAAGGCGAGGTTAAAGAGGGAGAGAAAAGATTGGGGTGTAGTTAAGGAAAGAAAGGAAAAGGGGTAAGAGAGAGAGAGAGAGAGAGAGAGAGAGAGAGAGAAATGCGAAAAAGAAAACGTATGAAAAGAGAGAGAGAAGGCAAAGAAAGAGAGAGATAAAGCAAAGTGAGCGTGTATTGCATGGGTTAGCTTTTAGGTGGACGGTTGTCCACTGAATGTTTTAGAATTGGAGTGGCTGTGTGGTAAGTAGCTTGCATGCCAACCACATGGTTCCGGGTTCAGTCCCACTGCGTGGCACCTTGGGCAAATGTCTTCTACTATAGCCTTGGGCCAACCAAAGCCTTGTGAGTGGATTTGGTAGACGGAAACTGAAAGAAGCCCATCGTATATATGTATATATATATATATGCGTGTGTGTGTGTGTACCAGTGTGTCTGTGTTTGTCCCCCCCCCCAACATCGCTTGACAACCGATGCTGGTGTGTTTACGTCCCCGTAACATAGCGGTCCGGCAATGGAGACCGATAGAATAAGTATTAGGCTTCCAAAGAATAAGTCATGGGGTCGATTTGCTCTACTAAAGGCGGTGCTCCAGCATGGCCGCAGTCAAATGACTGAAACAAGTAAAAGAGAGTAAAGAGAGTACACACATTCATTAATATAAACATATACTAATTAAATAATTCTTTTTTTTTTTTTTTGTCACAACGGATCCCGAAGAATACAAAACTTTAAATAATAGCATGTAAATCGGGCGATCTGCGATTTTTTCTTAAGATTTTAACCCAATATTTAAACGCTCATATTTGTAGCATTTTTTGCTTCGAGATTCATCGTCCTCTCCCCACACCAAAACTTCCTACAGCAAATTAAATTTACAAAAGTTACGATATAATCCAAATAAGACGCCAGGATTTTTTAATTGAAGAAATTGACCGCGGGACTCATT
Organism: Octopus bimaculoides; assembly: GCF_046866305.1. Classification (NCBI taxonomy): domain Eukaryota; kingdom Metazoa; phylum Mollusca; class Cephalopoda; order Octopoda; family Octopodidae; genus Octopus; species Octopus bimaculoides. The sequence continues at coordinate 18,154,821 of NC_142932.1, read as the reverse complement.
CCTTATAAGCACCCCAAATTAATCCACCCAGTAGTAATAATACAACTCTCAGTAAACCACCTCGACTAAATAATACCAAACTCAAGGCATCTTCCCACAATTCTACCCACCTGACAACATATACTAGCATCGATACCACCTCCGAATCCAATGCTGATACAGATTGCACTTCGGGTTCTCCCTCACTAATGATGGACCAACGGAGTTTGACCTCCCCAGCAGTAAACTCCAACCGCAGATCAGGCTGGACAACTTGCAATTGTTGGGTTTCTCAACAATGCCCTTTTGGAAGCTTTAGTCTACGTAAAAATGTAGTCTACAAGTGCTGTGTTATAACACCACGCTCCCACCTAAGATAAGGTCAGCCTAGCAACTTCCTGTTTAGTTTGATGATAAGCTCCTTAAGGCATTACTTGAAGAAAATCCTGCATTAACAGTTGAAGAATTGGCAATAAAGCCTAGTTCAAATCATACAGCTTGTTCATCGTCATCTTCAACAACTTGGAAAGTTTCCTAAACTTGGAAAATGGTTGCCTCATGAATTGTCCGAATGCAACCGCAACTTCCGAGTTGACATCTGCTCTTCTCTCCATTCTCACGAACTCATTTCACTCTTTTTGGATAGACATGTGACTGGTGACGAAAAATGGATCTTCTATCGAAATGTTAAACGTCGTAAACAGTGGCTTGGTAAAAGGGAAAAATCTCAACCAAAACCGAGAAAGGAATTTCATGGGGAAAAGGTTCTTCTCTCTATCTGGTGGGATAGCTAAGGTGTAATTCACTTTGAATTGTTACCAGCTAATGCAACAATCAATGCTTAAGTCTACTGTCAGCAATTAGAGCGTTTGAACCAAGCTTTGAAGAAAAAAGACCCGCTTTAGTGAATCGAAAAGGAGTGATGTTTCATCAGGACAATGCGTAACTCCACACTGCAAAGATCACATCACAGAAGATCAAAGAGCTTGGTTGGGAAAGAATTCCTCATCTCCCTTATTCTCCCGACCTTGCTCCTTCAGACTACCATTTGTTTCGTAGTTTACAGAATCATTTGGGGGACATAACTTTTGCAAGCCAGGAAGAGGTCGAAACTGACATTTCAGAGTTCTTCGGTTTTAAACCAAAAGAGTTTTACATTGATGGGATTAAAAAGCTTGAAAATAGATGGAAAGAACTCATAGATAATCAGGGAAAACACATTGATGATTAAATTTCAATTAAATCTAACATTTGATCACTTGTTTTCTTTATTCAAAATTCGGACAGAACTTATGGGATGACCCATATATACACACATATATGTGTGTGTGTGTGTGTGTGTGTGTGTGTGTGTGTGTGTGTGTGTGTGTGTGTGTGTGTGTGTGTGTGTATCAGTTTCCATCTACCAAATCAATCTACTCACAAGATTTTGCTCGGCCTAAGGCTATAGTAGAAGATACTTGCCCCGGGTGCCTCGCAGTGGGATTGAACCCGGAATCATTAAACTTCTTAATATATGTGTTGGTGTGCGTGGGTGGGTGGTTGTGTATGTAATGTGTGTGCGTGCGTGTGCATGTCTTTGTGTTTGTGCTTGTGTTTATCAATTCACCACCGCTTTTCAGTCGGTGTTAGTTCGCTTACGTTCCCATAACTTAGCGGTTCTGAAAAAAAGAAACCAATAGAATAAAACTCTTCAAGACGACATCCTAGCATAGCCTCAGTCCAATGACTAAGAGAAATAAAAGATAAATAAGAATAAATCTTTACATAAAATAACGAAATACAAAAAAAAAAAAAAAGAGAAGTATATAAATATATGAATCACAAATTCACATTTCTGCCACTACATCAGTCCACTATTTAGCTTAACGCTACCACCATGGATATCTTTAACAAACCCTGCTGCACTGGAAGCATTGGAGCCAGGTCTCCTGCATAAGCATAGCTCCTATCCCCCTCACCAACACCAACTTAAAAGCGTGTTTTTGCGTGTGAGTGCATACACACACCCATACACACACACTCATACACACATATGCAAACTTTATGTCAGTTGAAATATGTTAGTGACATATTTCAACTTCTAGAAGTCAAATTCACAGTAGCTACAGTGAATTTGCCTTTTATCACTTGAAAAATGGCACATTTTCATTAACATAATATTTCTTTATGCCTAAACACTGTTATATATATATATATATATATATATATATATATATATATATATATATATATACACGCACACACATCCATATACATACATACATACATACATACATACATACATACATACATACATACATATACATACATCAGAAGTTTATCATTTAGATATATATGAGCATGTCTAGATATGCAAGTATATGTATGAGAATACATACATATGAAACAAAACATATACATACAAACAAAAATACTCTGTTGTTGATGCTGGAATTCCAATGAAGGAGCCTTGGATCTAGGTTAGAAACCGGCTCTTTCTGTATTGGCAAGAAATCTTGAAAAAAAAATGAACAATGACATACATACATACATACATATACGCGTATGTGTATATAGATATCTGAGATTAAAGATAAGTTTGAAATATTAAATTCAAAAGAAAGTGAGATTACACAAGAAAAATTACAAGACGTTTAGTTAGTCAATCCAAATTCAGTCTTTATACTTTAGTTTACGTATGATATACGGTAAATAACTCTGTTTTGTATGTTAGAATTCTCTCCCTTGAAATATTTTTAATGATTAATGTGCTGTATATTGGAAACGAGTCGACAAAATGCTCGATTCGTAATCACGATCAGCTGTTTTATATTATGTTGCGTGAACTTATATGTGGTCTCTGAGTATGAAAAGATAGCAGCCAAAATCTACTTCAAATCATATTCACGACCGTCTTAAAACGGAAAACATATTAGCTTCACTATATCAGTAAAAGAGATATACTCTCCGCTAGAAAGTTATTAACGGATTAAGGATACCTTGGGTTGTAGATAACACCAACAGGAACAACAAACTGTATTACCCGCAATGATCTTAGATTAACTCCAAAACCATATAATGAGGGAAAAGGGTGACGAAAATTCTGTGTGAGTCCTCTAAATGGATTCTACCAGTGATTTGATGGCCTGACGTTTATTTATTTCCAGTTCATAGTTATCTCCCTTAGTCTTCTTGAATTATTACAGGTATACTATTGACTTTTGGGAACATTCGGTCCAAAAGCTCTCCTGGGTAACTGATATTTTCCGAACCAGGGTTCTTTGTATAAGTCAATATTCACTATATTAAAAGTATTTTGTTTTAACTTACACAGTTAAATGAAATACAAGTAACCGCACTAAGTATAAATTAGTGCCGATTATAAGAAAGTCTCGACCATCAGTTCGAGGGAGTTGTGATAAGTTCCTGGCTTTGGGTAAAAGAAAATACAAGAGGATCAGTTATTTATGATTTCATTTAACATATTTCCCTATCAGATTCACACAGTTATTGCAATGGTCGTTCGGTTTTCCTAAGCCCTGTGAGAGATCTCAGAAGGCTAGGTCTCCAACCAGGCCTTTCACGACATCCTTAAAGCCAGGATATTTTCACCACCAACTTTTCACCACACCCTCGTGCCCGGGAAGTCTGTGTTCTACATGAATTACATTACAGCTAATAGCATTTTGTTTTCTATTGTCTGTATATTTTCACTTATGAAATATGTTCTGCAGACTACATTTTAAATTCGTTTGTCACCAACCAAATAAAGTATTACAGTGTATGGACCAGTGTAAAGGTTATATTAAGACTATTAATCTTTACGGGATTCTCAGTCACTTATAGGAGAAATGTTTTGGTTCGCAGCAGCATTTCTGTTTCTTTCCAACTTCACAGCAGTTTGATCTATCTATCTATCTATCTATCTATCTATCTATCTATCTATCTATCTATCTATCTATCTATCCATCTATCAATCTATCTATCTATCTATCTATCTATCTATCTATCTTATCTATCTATCTATCTATCTATCTATCTATCTATCTATCTATCCATCCATCTATCAATCTATCTATCTATCTATCTTATCTATCTATCTATCTATCTACAAGCATATGTACTTGTTTCCGCATTGAACTGCGGCCATGCTGGGGTATCGCCTTCAAGCTTTCAATCTATCAAATCGACCTCAGTACTTATATTTTTCTTCTATTCTAATTTTCATTTACCAAACTGCTAAGGAACGGAAGCGTAAACATATTGAGACTCTTTCACCATTTCACTTTCAAGTAAAATATTTTCCTATCTTTGAGACCAACTATGAGACCAACACCCTAATCTTATACCACTCCCTTCAGCAGAAAAAAAAAACATATTAGCACAATGAAATCTCCAAAAGAAACAACAAATCTTAAAATTTAGGGTAAGCAATTGTGTACCCCGTCTTCAAATGCAAGTGTTGATACGTTATCAGATGCTTAAGCAGCTCTGTGTGTGTTTCGGTCATGACCACTGCTACACCAGAGCTGTGCGAGGCATTCCACCTCTGTAAGCGACAATATTTCCGTACAAACAGTACGAGCTTTATTGAGTAAACTCTTGCGACTCTGCTCCAGACGTTTCTGTGTTTCTCAATGCTTGTTCTTACTACAGCTCACATTCTCTCTCTTGAGCCACATGTAATAGCATCTTTCTCTCCTTCGCAGCTAATCCAATACTGCAACAAATCCTCTAACACCTATCTCCATAGAGAGGCATATGGATTCCTATCAATTATTTTCTCAGAGTTCAACTAACTGTGGGGCGCGTTAGCTACTTAGAAGAAGTGATAACGGTATTTTCTGTCTTTCCTGACGAAAGCATCTTTGACGTTCGATTCCCAGAGAACTGTTAGCTCTACCATCTTTACTACTTGCCTTTTGTGGCATCATATAGCTGGGTCGAGTCATTTTGCTTTCTATTTTAATTAGCTTCACAAATTTGTATAACAAATGTAGAAGGCATCGCTTAGTAGTTAGGGTGTTGCACCCACGATCGTAAGATTGCGGTTTCGATTCCTGGATAGGGCGATGAGTTGTGTTCTTGAACAAAACAGTACATTTCACATTGCTCCAGTCCACTCAGCTGACGAAAATGAGCAATCCTATGACGGACCAGTGTACCGTCTAGGTGAGGAATATATATATTCCACAGAATCCGGCACACCAGCTTTATGAGTCTATGGTTGGGAAAGGATCTTTGACATTGTTACAGTATAGCAAATATCACCTTGTTGTTTTATGATTTTAAAAATGAATGATCGTTTCTTTACATAACCGCAACGCTTGAAATTTAGGAAAGATAGATGTAGTTAGGTACAGAAGTGGCTGTGTGGGAAGTAGCTTGTTTACCAACCACATGGTTCCGGGTTCAGTCCCACTGCGTGGCCCCTTGGGCAAGTGTCTTCCACTATAGCCTCAGGCCGACCAAAGCCTTGTGAGTGGATTTGGTAGACGGAAACTGAAAGACGCCTGTCGTATATATGTGTATATATATATATATATATATATATATATATATATATATATATATATATATATATGTATGTATGTATGTATATATATATATATATATATGTGTGTGTGTGTGTGTATGTGTGTTTGTGTGTCTGTGTTTGTCCCCCCACCATCGCTTGACAACCGATGCTGGTGTGTTTACGTCCCCGTAACTTAGCGGTTCGGCAAAATGAGACCGATAGAATAAGTAAGAGGCTTACAAAGAATAAGTCCTGGTGTGGATATGCTCGACTAAAGGCGGTGCTCCAGCATGGCCGCAGTCAAATGACTGAAACAAGTAAAAGAGTAAAAGAGTAGTCGTTAGCATTGAACCGTAGCACCAAGCAGAAAGATAGATGTAGTCGTTACCATTGACCCGTAGCAACAGTCATAATGTATTTTATAAATCTTGAAAGGTTTAAAAAACAAGGCTGACCACAGCAGGATTTGAACTTGCAATGTACGTCATGGTTCTTATCAGAATACGGTAAAGAAACTGGCGATTAGAGATATGTCTATCATACCTTTACCAATATATATTCACATACAATTATATATACCCATGCACAAACACGCAAACAGCACACGCACATCACACGCACTGGTTTGGACCTACAATTGTAATTATGTATGTGTATGTGTGTGTGTGTGCGTGCGTGTGTATGTATGTATGTATGCATCTATGCATGTATGTATGTATGTATGTATGTATGTATGTAAGATGCAAAAATAAAAGAAAACACGAAAGCGCGTTGCGCGCGTGCACCGATATATATATATGTGTGTGTGTATATATATAAATACATAAAAACAGAGATTGATAAACAAGTAGACACCACGGACAGACTGACAGACAGACAGACAGACAGACAAACTGACAGACAGACAGACAGACAGACAGACTTACAGACAGATAGACAGACAGACAGACAGAAAGACACAGACAGAAAGACAGACAGACAGACAGACAGACAGATAGACAGACAGATAGATAGATAGATAGATAGATAGATAGATAGATAGATAGATAGATAGATAGATAGATAGATAGATAGACGGATGTGAAGCTATTCTTCTTTTACATGTATTAAAAACACGACTGAATTCTTGTTGTATCTTTTTATTTTTATTACGTCGTTGTTTTATTTTCTGCTCTTATTTACATTTTATTTCGAACAGTAAAGTTCTCAGATCCATTAGCGTTTGTAAATTTCAGAGTCTTATCTTCCGGATGAAATTATTGCTGTTCGTGTTGGCGTTGACATAATTCTGGTAATTATCTGAAAATGTGATTTATATAATTTTAAACTATACACCAGTTGTTGCTAGATACATACAAAGGACAATACATGAGATACGAGGTTAATGGAATTTACAGGAACATTTTGGGACTGTACGAGATATTTTATGGCTTCCGCTGTTACAATATTTCAGTTGCTAATATTAGCCTTTTGCAGGGCCTCGCGTCTGTAGTCGAGAGCCACACCAGTCATCGCAGTAAACACTAAAGTGCATATGCGTCTCCGAGCAGTCGAACAAGGTGTTGCCGGAACGCCACACAGCTATTTGGAATCGAATAGCACGTGCCCGTCAAGGTCCATCAAAGACCAAACTGTGGCTTTGTTGCCACGTCACGCCTCTACTACTTCAGCCGATCGAAATGCTTCCATTTCCTTCTGTTTTAACACATGAACCCTAGTTCAGACAGAGCAGCTACCTTGTTTCGCCTTTAAGAAAAATCGAAGACTATTCTCACCGATGCAAGTTGGCACCATCTCTTAGCCTATTGCATATTCTAACTTGCTAATGCACTCCACACTAATCTATTTCTACAGTCAGCGCTTTACAAAACGTTATATCTGTTCGGTTTTAATCGCCCTTTGTAGAATGCCCTACTGCGTCAACATCTGCTTGACAAGTTAGTTAATCTAGTCTCTGCAATCTTTTGCACTGGGAAAAAGGCTTTCAAATTTCAGTCGTGACCCTGCCTGTGCGTGCTATGAAAACCAACTGAGCAGATCACAATTATGAGATCTGCGTTACCGACCACAATAAATTGTCGCCTTCCTACTCTATCGCTCTCCGATAACCTAATGAAGACTCTATCAATGTGTGGTCTGGAAAAACTATTGCGGTTGCTATACGCCCACATTTACGCATTTGGGAATTTAAGTGCTACCAACGAAACAGTTGGCTTTTCTCAGGAAACGATTTGTAATTCAGGCAGCAATTTCAAGGGGAAGGGACTGGTCAATAACATCGATCACCATACTAGATTGGTACCTTATTTTATCAAGTAAGAAATGAAGAAAGGTACAGTTGAACTTGGCAGGGTTTCAACTCCACAGACGGAATAAATAATGCAAGGCGCTGAGAAAAGGCTATCAAATTTCAATCTAGACCCTGTTTGTGTGGCTATGAAAATCGACTGTGCAGATCACAAATATGGGGTCTGTGTTGCCGACCACAAACTGTGGACTTCCTATTCTATCGCCCTTCGATAATCTAGTGAAAATTCTATGAAGGTACGGTCTGGATAATCCATTGCGGTTGCTCCATGTCCACATTTACGACACTCTAACGATTCTGCTAAGCAACAAGTTTGAATTTGATGGATAAAATCGGAGGAATATAGCAAAATGAAGGTCTTGATGGGGTTATAAACAAATATTTAATAACTTTCCGAAAATAATCAGTCTCAATAAAGGATATGGTTTTAGCTATTGCATCTCGCAAATAAAAGAAAACCAGCATAAAATACAAGTGATAAATATGTTTCTATGTTACAAACATGTGAATACATATTCTACCATAAAAATTGAACCACAACAAAACATTCGCAAGAATTTTGGAAGGAAAATCACCTGGATCGAAATGTTACGTTGAAATTCCAAAAACGTAGTTAAGAAGATACATCCCAAAGTCCAAAGAATATCAGAAATTGAAGGCTATTGCTTAAAAGAAAGAATGCGTAACAAAAACACTGTATGAGCACAAAATAAGCGTGAAAATTAAAAACATCAAGAATTTAAAGGAAGAAGATAGATTTTAACAGGTGCGTAATTAATTAAATAATAAAGCGAGACCAAACTTTCGAAGTCAGAACAATATCTGCCATGGCAGAACACGTCAAAGATATGACTAAAATGGAATATGAAGAATAATTTAGAACAGAAATTTTTTAAGGCAGAAAGTATAAATAAGCAACTCTAAAATTTGCAATAATCTGAGATTCAATTGCCAGTGATCTACTATAGACGAAGTAAAATAACTCCAAATGATAAAACACAATAAAACAATATGTAGCAATTATTGTTGAGACAAAGGAAAGTGGTCACAAGTTCCAGGTCTACTAAAGTAAGAACCTAACTCTGTCAACAGATACTTTGAAAGCATCTGACGATATACCAGTTTTGCTTCTTTCAACAGCAATAAAACATTATCGCTGCTCGTATCAAAATAAATATCATTCTACCATACCTCTTTAATCATGAGTATCAATCAGCTGGGGTCTCCCAAATCGCTTCAGTTATTGAGTCTCACTATCACTGAGAATCTCTATCTGTCAAAAGCACATCATAACGACTTGTCCTTCTCTTCAAGGTCAGAAGTTACTGCAGGTTCCAAACAATTATCGATACTCTAAAACGTACAGCTAAACAAATATTATTTCTCGGAATATTATTCTTTCTACACACAGACATCCTTGGCGGCATCCAGAAAGGATCTAACCAACTACTGGAAATAAAGACACACATAGATACACTCCAGCCTCAAGATGTCACATGATGGTCTTCTGCCTTCTGGCTCTTGTTATGCCTTCTTAGCCAACCTGACAGGCTTCTACCTACTAGCTCCTGTTGTACTAAGCATATAAGCTTTGCAGAGAGAGTGATCTCCAAATATATATATATACGTGTGTGTGTGTGTTGTGTGTGTGTGTGTGTGTGTGTGTGTGTGTGTGTGTGTGTGTGTGTGTGATGAATAAAATAAAATGAGACAACAAAGCCGAGGCTGTGTGGGAGTTTAACTATGGTCCCTCCATAGCACTTACATAGCGTTACCTGCCACCTTGGGTCTTCTGGATACCAAGCCCTTTCATACCTTATATATATATATATATATATATATATATATATATATATATATATATATATATATATATATATATATATATAATTATTATAAAATCTGGTAATTAGTCATATATTAATATCGATTAATTATCAGGAGGCCAGCACATCTAAAGAATCAAAGAGATTCAGAAATATTATCTGCAATCTCAGGGGATTAAGGTACATTTTAGGTCGACGTTATATATATATATATATATATATATATATATATATATATATATATATATATATAAGTTCATGCTGTTTTTTGCATTATGTTGCTCACACAAAGGCATAGAAAGATGTAAGACTATCTTTCTCAACGAGGTAATGGCGACCCATTGCGCGTCTCTTGTCTTTCTCTACTAGCTCCTCTTTCTTTTATCTCCTTGTATTTTTCTTCTGTTTAATTATAATCTTCTCACATTTCTCAATTTACATGCAGGTAGACAAAATCATACACAACCGCACACTCTGCTCAGCCAAACATGAGCGCACATACGCACGCACACACGCACGCACGCACGCACGCACCCACACACAACACACACAGACGCACAATTACATATTATAAATGAAGCTTACTTATATGCATCCCTCTGTGTGTGTGTGTGTGTGTGTTTGCATCTCTACACGCGTGATTGTCTCGTAATCGTTGCACGTCTTCTGTGTTCGCACATGGACATACACACACATTTAAACATGCACACACCTACGTATGCACACAAAAACATGCAACAATGCATCTACACACACACACACATTCAAATATAACATACACAGAGATATTTCAATTATTCAACATTTTATGAATAGATTTCTTTGTCTGAATATCTTCCTCTTTCTCTTCACCTTTGATATATATAGATGCATACACACACACACACACACACACACACACACACACACACACACACACACACACACACACATATATATATATATATATATATATATATATATATATACATAGATATACACAAATGTATACACATATATACATGCACGCACCTATATATATGCGTGTATATATATATATATGTATATGTATATATATATATATATATATATATATATATATATATATATATATATATATATATATATATATATATATATATGTATGTATGTATATACACACATATATATATGTATAAATGCATATATTGTATATATGTAAATATATCTCTATTTATCTATCTATTTATCTATCTGTCTATCTATCTACATACACACGCACACACATACAAACACACACACAGTTAAACACATTTGAAATCTGATGAGTACATTATGTATGAAAGCGCTAATTTTGTTAAAATACCATAATAAAAAATGTGAAAACCAGACTGTTCTAAATTTATTCAACTAATATATTATTCTATACACATTCATACAATTCGAAACAAAATATATATTCACACACACACACACACACACACACACACACACACACACACACACATGCATGCGCACGAACATATTCATACATACACACACATATATATATATATATATATATATATATATATATAAATAAAACCCTTGATTCAATAACACCGTGTACAAACTCTATACTCGGAATGACCAATTTTAAAGACTATTGGATTTTACTCATAAAGTATTGGAATCTTATATGTACACCATTCTGCCTAAATAATGGATTCACAAATACAATATCCCTGCATATCTCACATCTATTTTCGTTCCTCCAATTCACTCTCTATTTCCTATCTTATCTAAATTAACTATTGCTTAACCATCTTCTCATACCGTCTCCGATGAAGGGATATAATTAATATCCTGGAAACAGGTGTGAGACCTCCTATTTATAAATGTTCTAAAATCTACACAACCTTGGTTCTTTATCTCATTTTGAAAAGTAAATCTTTATATATATATATATATATATATATATATATATATATATATATATATATATATATATATATATATATATATATATATATATATACTCACATACATATAAATATATATGCATATACATACATAGAAGTGCCTATATCTAAATTTATCTCTATCGCACATACACATATACACACACATGTGCATACACCTACTCTTCCAGATTACAGAATCCTCCTTAACACACACTTCACACGTTTCTCCAATTTAAATCTTAGGGAGATATCTGTTGTGAGCGCGTGTACAATGGCACATATTACCCCCACCCCACTCTAGTTTTTCTCTACACCTAATCTCTCCTATAGAAATATTCTCAGAAAAGTGCTTTCTTCTTTGTAGCTTGTGTCAAAACGTTTGTGTGTGCTGTTATATACTTAATTATATATATGTTTACATATTACAGACATTCTTATTACAGAGACTCACTTCAACGTCCAATTCCGTCTACAATGGTCACCAGTCTGTTTAATAGTGTTTTCCAATGCGAGGCATACATCTCACCGGCTTGACTTGACAGTGCTTTGCATAGACATAAGACGACTTCAGTTTAGGAGTAGTAAGTAAAGTGGATAAAACCGGTCATAAAGTTGTAATTAAAATTTCTTGGTAAAAAAACAAAAACAGAACAAATGTATATAAAAATCAGAAAGAGTGTTTCTACGCACGAAATAAAAAGAAATAATGGGAAATGACTTTTATGTTTCGTGTGTTACGTCTTTCTTCTACTATTTTGAAAGAATAGATGAGGCAAGTGAGAATATTATTTCGGTGAAATCTTATATGACGTCTCAGCCCGCATCCTGACGAACATTCCTTTGTACACTCCCGGCAAATAGATACGTCATATAATGCCGTATAATCTGTGCCTTCTCTGTGGCATCTCAAGTAAATATATATATATATATATATATATATATATATATATATATATATATATATATATATATATATATATATATATATATATATATATATATATATATATATATAAGCAATGTTAATTCTCTAAATGAAGTATTAACAGTAACTGCACGATAAAGTGAAGTATATTGCCACTTAAGTGTGGCTGACCCCTAGGGGTGGATGTTACTGTTGCTTTTAGCCGCAGGAGGACATCTCCTCCAGCTGGCTTATCGACAGTTTATATATATATATATATATATATATATATATATATATATATATATATATATATAATATAGATTTAATCAAAAGATTAAATGTGGTACTTAAAATGTTTGAGGCACCAGAATTTGGTAGGGTAAAAACGAAAAACAAAATCAATAGATTTGGTGAATAAAATTTGAAGTTAAGCAACAAAAATTCAATAGGTTATAGCAATACGTACGTTTCGTACAAGCTCCATTTATTCATGTAGTGAGAACACTACTTAGAATGTAGAATGAAAATGTACTCCTCAGCTGTATAATGGAATTTCATTTTAGAAAGTCACTTTGTAGATGTGTGCAAAAAACAAGAGTAAGAGAAGAAAACATACCATCTCGACTATGCTGCTGTTCAACAGTCTAGTGAATCAAACAAGAATTTAAATTCTATATAATCTAATTGGAGGGGTAGTAGTAATTTCAAATATAAAGGAAAGTATTCCATCTCTACATAATCTACCTTCCTCTATATTTGAAATTTCTACTACCCCTCCAATTAGATTATATAGAATTTAAATTCTTGTTTGATTCACTAGACTGTTGAAAAGCAGCATAGTCGAGATGGTATGTTTTCTTCTCTTACTCTTATTTTTTGCACACATCTACAAAGTGACTTTCTAATATGAAATTCCATCATGCAGCTGAGGAGTACATTTTCATTCTACATTCTAAGTAGTGTTCTCACTACATTAATAAATGGAGCTTGTATGAAACGTACGTACTGCTATAACCTATTGAATTTTTGTTGCTTATCTTCAAATATATATATATATATATATATATACAAACGCACAAAAAATAACAACGTGAAGACGTAGTACATGTAAAGTATTAGCAGCCGCTCAGGGAAGGAACAAAGATGGTTTAACGCTTCGAGCAAAGCTCTTCTTCAGAACAGACGAAAGTCCGATAGAAAAGGAAGACGGAGGAAAAAAAAATCGCCAACGATTTGCAGGACGAACTTTTGTTAGTGAACAGATCACGATTTTAAAGCGACGTAAATATTTTGACACAAATCAAACTAATGGTTTTTGTGTGTTCTTAAACGGCTTACAAATATCTTCCACGCTGCAATTGTTTTTGTTTCAGCACACGATCTCAGATCAAGTCAGTTGTTAAGCAAGTACATCTCCATGATATATATATATATATATACTAGCAGTATAGCCCGGCGTTGCCCGGGATTAAGCTAGGATTATAAAGTGATCAAGTGCTTTATTTCAAACCAAAATAAGTAACATTGACATCAGATTTGCGCTGAATCCGTTGAAATTGGTTGGCTGAAAATGGTTTGCTGGCAATTTGATTGTGAAATCCCATAAGGAATCATTTTATTGGTTATTTCCACCCATTGACTGCTTTTTTAAAGTTGCATTAGAGATCTGCATAAGAGAAGGTTGATCTGAATGTTTGCATTGGGGATCTGGATTGGAGCAGCTTAGGAAAACTTACCACAGCCTTAACCAAAAAATAAGGGGCCTGTCCCTCTAGGTTACGTCTATGAGCAACTTAGCCAATCACTGATATCAGCCAAGTGAGCATTGTTGTTGGAGAAGTCAGCATTGTCCAATCAAAAAGTGGAAGAGTTCATAAGTCATGTTGCCATGATTTGCGAATATGTCCAGCCAATGCTTCCGGATCACTGTTTATAACCACATCGGCTGCAATGACAACTTGTCTATAAAACTTCGCTATAGACAACATTGCGTGTTCTGCCCTGATGAGCATACACAAAAAGAGCGTTTCTACTACCCACACGGGAGCAGGCCACATAAAGTTGCCCATGTGAAAAGCATGGCTCCCCCAAATGGATGCCTGCCATTTTCTATTTTCTAATTGAATGAACCAACATACAGAGATGAAAAATAAGGAAAACATTTTAAAATCTCAAATTTACCAAGTACAGGTAAATTTTTAGATAACACTCGCACGATTTTCACTAAGAAAAAAAGAAATGGAACACTGACAAATTGTTACATACCTCGTAGTTTCATTGTTGTTAAATAAATGGATGGCGAAAAATCGCCCAAGATACTTGTTACGGAAAAGGCCGATATTAAGGGCTCGTACCGGCGTGAAATATAAACAAAACTCTTTCGCTCCCAAAGTAGCATGTGTGTGAATGAGAGGGGTGGGGGAGAGAAAGATGAACGATATAAAATAAATAAATGATTTAAAGTAAATATATTTTAATTGTTGTGTGAGAAAGTATATATAATCTCATTATAAAATATATTGTCTTTCAAAAACATTGAACCTATATCTCATGTTTAAGAAGAATAAAAATAAAATTGGCATTTAAATTTTTGATGAACGCTGGCAGAGAGCGCGCTCTCCCTCTCTATCTCTCTCCCTCCCTTACACGCATTTATCTCTCCTTCTTTCTTTCTTTCTTTCTTTCTTTCTTTCTCTCTCTCTCCCTGTCTCACACACACAGCAACATTACACACACACACACATGCTGCTCTCTCACATTAACAAAAGAACTTCACATATACACCACACTTTCTGTCTCGCATACTCACTATAAAAAGATAGCGTCTATTTCTTTTTAGCAACATGTGTTTTGTGTGTAATGTTGCTGTGTGTGTGTGAGAGAAGGAGAGAGAGAAAGAAAGAAAGAAAGAAAGAAAGAAAGAGAGAGAAAGAAAGAAATAAAGAAAGAGAGAGAGATAACTGGCATGTGTGTGTAAGGGAGGGAGAGAGAGAGAGAGAGAAGGTATTTTTTTTCTTACCACACAACTTTTAAGAAATAGCCGCCCTCTCCTACTTTTTTTTGTCAGAGGCTGGCAAACAAAATTGTATCTCTCCTTCACCCTCCCTCTCACAAACATACAATTTCTCTCTCTCTCTCTCTCTCTCTCTCTCTCTCTCTCTCTCTCTCTCTCTCTCTCTCTCTCGCCTTCACGCGCGTACGCACAGATTTGACTTCGCCATGTCAACAAACTTCAAAATTAGTAAAAGTTTATCGATTTTTACAGCTATACGCGGGTGCCTCAGAGAAAAAATTCGCTAAAATGCACATAAAGTCATGACACATCACCTCCTAAAATTGGAGCGACATGCGTGCTAATTTGTGGACGTGCATAAACCACATTCACGTACACACACACACACACACAAACAACTTCTGTTTTATAGATATTGATATATGCATATTTGTGCATTATACATACACATATCTGTGAATCTGTCCACATATATGTGTATGTGTGAGTGGGTGTCTTTATGGAGATGTTTACTTTGTGTGTGCGTGTGTGTGTGTGTGTTTGTGTAGGTGAGTGTTTATGTCTGTGTTTTAAATCTTTCTCTCTCCTTTTTCATGCTTCTCTAACTCATAAAACATGTTCTTGCCCCAGTTTCCACAATACAATCAAGAGCGACAAACTCACGACACCTTTGATTGAAAGTGCTCGGGTAACCGAATATGGACCGCTCTCCTTTCTTTCTTTCTTTCTTTCTTTCTTTCTCTCCTTCCCTCTCTTTCTCTCCCTCCCTTTCACTTTGTCTTCTCCTACTATAGCCACCAGCCATAGCAGTGTTGCTACTGTCACCATAAACACCAATACCACTATTGTAAATGCAACCATGATCATGATCATCATCATCATCATCAAAAACACCACCACCAAAAACATCGCCCAATGTACAAACGACGGGACTGCTTTCAGGTCACTTAATTAACCTGAAATAGCAGCCAAATCTCTTTCAAACGGTTCGCTATTGTCTTTAAAAACAGTGAAGTTTTAAGTTCGCATAAAAGAATATTCTAGCAGCCTCGTAAAGATGAGATGAATTTCACCGGCTGGAATAAACTTGATTGTAAGTCTGCTGAATCATGTTTGAAGAAGACCCCAGCAACAACGAAACCGGCTAGTAGGTCTCTAGTTGGTTGCTCAACCTGCTAGAAATAGCAGCCAAGTCAACCTCAAAGCGCAGCCTACTCTCTTTTAAAGAGGGTAAATTAAATAAGATAGTTCTACATTTCTATATTGTGTTTTTAAAATACAAGATGGAGAGGTCACGGTTGAAATATCTTTGGTCACGGATTTTCTCGTACTCTCAGAGTTGACCTAGAGCTAAGCAACAGTAGCAATTGCAGGTGTAGGGGTCTCTAGATGTTAGGTCGTGTTGCTTGAAATAGCAGGTAAGCATCTATAAAATTAATGTGTTGTCAAATAAATCCGTTCGTGCTTTTTCAATTCCATTTATTTTTATCCTTATTTTTTCTTCAACAATATTAGGAAATCAGTCAATAATATATTCTACTTCATTGCTCACGATCTCTTGCAAACGTTCCACCAGCTTCTCAGTGCTTTGGCTGTAGAAACCATCAAGTCTTGTGCCGAAGAGTTCACCTTGCCACTTTCTCACCTCCACGTCGTTTTGAACGGAACACCTTGCAGACTGTTGGAGAGCGACCGAAAAAGGTAATCTGAAGGCACTATATGGGGAAATACGGCGGGAGCGGTAGACCTTCACAGCTAAGCTCTTGAATAGCATGTCTGGTGGTCAAATTAACGACGAGGAGGACGAGCGTTTCATGTTGATAAAGCACGCTGAGACACCGGCCGAGCTGTTTCAGCTGGATCTTCTCGATGAGCCACGCATTGACGAAAAGTAAAACTCTGCATTGACCGTGTGATTGTTTAAAGCATTTCATAATGAATTAACCCTTCTAATCCCATCAAATGCAGATCAAGCAGCTCTGGCTCGGCTTGTTTAATCTTTATAGACAGAAGGTATATGAGCAGTTCCCATGTGCACTGTCTTTTGAATTTCTACCATTTTGGGGTTTTCTGGTATTTGAGCTAGGAAAGAATCAGCCCTTTTTGCTATCATTCCTAGGGCACGTATGACAACTGGCATTGTTTTAGTCTTCAGGTTCCACATTTTGCTAATTTCAGAGTAGATCCATTCAGTCTCACCAGTCTTGCCATTGTCGACTACCTTTTTTTCATACACACTAGAAAGCAGCGCCTCGCTCTCTACTCTCGCCTTCCTCTTCAAATGATGTTTGAAGAAATTGATGAGGGCTTGACCAGATTATTATGTGCGTGTCTTCAAACCTTTCAGACGGGTCCACCACACAGCCTGTCTTGTCACAGCTACTAAGCAGAGAAAGATCTGCCTTCCCTTCTCTGCTAAAGCAAGGAGGTGCGTCAATATTCACTATACACTCAGCAGACAGCTGAATTCATCTTGCACGCAACAACAGCGGCTCCACACAATCCCACAACTCTCTAATTCATGGATTCTGAATTATTGCATGCAGGACGGTTTCGTCCTTTTGCAAGAGTCGCGGGTAGGTTCAGCTGTTGGCACTTCCATGCCTGAAGAACTTTCTCGAGGTCGACTTTGCTTTTCATCCTTTCGGAGTCGATAAATTAAGTACCAGATGCGTAATTGGGTCGATCTAATCGACTGGCTCCCTCTGCAAAAATTTCGGGCATTGTGCCTAGAGTGGAACAGTATCACTCCTTGCTTGATGTTAACGCCACATGTTTTTGTAAATTTTTTTTTTTTTTTTGCTGTAACTCACCCTGGGTCTAAGGCCTCCATGCCTTAGACCCTTGTGGCCAATAAAAGAAATCATTGTTATTATTATTATTATTATTATTATTATTATTATTATTATTATTATTATTAAGGCGGAGAGCTGGGAGAATTGTTAGCATGTCGGACAAAATGTTTAGGGCATTCCTTCCCGCGATAATTCTAATCCCAAATTCCGCTGAGGTCGACTTTGATTTCTCTCCTATCGGGGTTGATAAAATAAAGTGCCAGTCATGTACTGAGTCGATGTGACTGACTTACTACTCCCCCAAATTTCAGACCTTATACCTATATTAAAAACATTTACTTTCTTCATTATTTTTTAAACGTGTCATTGTTTATCCCACACCGCTGAAATCAAATCTAAATAGATAGTGGAATTAAAGGAGTGACAATGAAAAAACTAACGATCTAAATAATTCAGTTCTCGATTTTTTTCCTTTTATTCACTCATTGGGGTACAGTCTAGTTTAGACGCTGCCGTGAAGGTTTCAAATCACCCCTTGTACTACCTTTTTTTTAAGCCTGGAGGCTGCTCTATTCGGCTCTTTTACTGAGCTAAGGTACGAAGATATAAACACACCAGCACCGGTTTTCAATGAGTGGAGAGACAACAAACACAAGGACATATACATACATACATACATACATATATACATACATACACACAGACAGGCAAACACGCAGGCAGACAGACAGAGACAGACAGACACAGACACACATATACACAAACACATACACACTCACACGCACGCATCCCCACACACACACTGATATATATGAGATCTAAAGCAATTTTTATGCACTACTTACTTATTCTTACCTGACTAGCCATGTATTTAATTTGCTGAGAGCAAGTAATTACCTATGCCACTCGAGTGGAAAAAATATAATAAAGAGCTGCGTTGCAAAAAATTATTAACGAACTTTCTTATGGACATTTATATTTTTCATTGATATGCAAATTTCTTTTGAAAATCAAAACCAGTTAAATAACCAGTTTGTGTCTGAAACTTGTATCTTAAATTGTACTTCAAAATATGATAGAAATTAAATTTAGAATATCTCATAGAAATTCATAATGAACTAAACAATATCCGTGACTTATGCGTGTTACCACCCGACGGATTTCAGTATAGCTGACCCATTTAACACTGATTACACTTGATAGGGAGAAGAAATATTAATGCATTTAGAAAGGTAAAGATATGTGAAAGTAAATATAAGGGTACATACGAGGCATACTCTTACGGTTTTCAGACTTTTTCAGGAGTGACATTGCATCATTGTATCAACCAGACTATCAGATGTAGTTATGCACCAGTGGTACATACTTTAATCTAAGTATACTTTCATATACTTAGATTAAATGCCCAGTATCATTCTCCTTCTAAAGGACTAATGTGAACCGACACACAGAAAAGTTCTCGGACTTTTGTTAAATCTATATTAATCGTTTACACTGAAGCTGAGTTTGCAATTAATTTCTGATACTGATCGTAAATATTTATCGATTGTTGTTTAGCCTCGGGCTATGACATCCATCAAACTCGAACAGATTACAGAACAATACCTTATGGTTTCGGACGCGTCCTTCAGAAGACATGATACCGGCGTTTCATAATAATGAGGCCTACTGTTTAACTCTCATCCTCTAGTATGCCTTTTATAAACTTGTACTTATCCATTTCTCTTTGCAATAGCTGCTCTATGGAGCGTTTTGCTCCTTAGTATTTGTTTTAAAAGATCATTATCAGCAGATTGACGATTGATAATATCTTTAGTGTTAACATTTTACATTGTAAATCTTAGAAGTTCGAGAGAAGGTTAAAATGTAATTATTCAGGTTACACTAGTAATAGTTTCTTTGAAAGCGGTTCTACGTAGGATTTGCAATTTAGAGGCATATTTGTGTGTTCAAACTGCATCTATACTCATATCTGTATTGATATATACTTACTGTGACATATACACGTAGACTTTATTCTATACCCGGGTCGTATTGCTTAAAAATTGTGCATGCAACTGAAATGTAATTCGAATATTTTATGTTAAATTTCAGCACTGTTAAATGTGTACTCCTCGTAGTAATTAATATTTTATTGCTATCGCTCCGCCCAAACCGATTTATTCAACTTAACAGCAATAAAAATAATTTAATGTTCCTCTCAATGTTAAGAGTCAACATATCAATCACCTCATGTCAGTTTTAATGGGTTCCTATTGATATTTTACATTTCAAAACTAAATATTCCAAGAAATTTTCTGTTATAAGGAGTTGGCTCCCAAGGGAAGAATTTCACTCAGCCATTGATTTCCTCCACATCAACTCCCAATTTTCTTGGCACATCTGTCATCGTTGAGTACCGAAATCTACCTCTCTCTGTTTGTTCTTTTTTATATATATATAATACGCCACACGTATTTGAACTCCGCCTCTTTCCACACCAATCATTCCAAACATTCCATTCTATACTCACGATTACTACGCCTTCACATACACCTTAGCCACGATCACAACTCTGACACCCAAAGTTATATGATACCCCTCCAATAATGCATCGTGTCTACACCACAATAAATCTTACTAGCCTTGACTCCGTTCTTATACTGTTGATCATATTTTAGCTATAATGACCCTTGTCCATTTGAAATTCCCTCTCATATTTTATCTTAACACTTAACATCTTCAGCGTCCAACCAGCCCATTTTGCACATTTTTTTCCTCGGGACACCACTATTTTTCTTATATTACATAAATGCGTCCTCTTCTCCTTAAATCCAGCCCCTAATTTACGAGACATCAAACACTCTCACACCAAATACATCTTTACCCTGCCCTCAGATCTGCTGTAACAGATGCCATGACGTCCACGCAAACAACACGATTTGACCCATCCAATGTACCCTCCTATCGCAGACCATTTCACTTACACCACTTCACTTTATATAAGCACACACAGACTCACCACCCTGAATTGTACACTACTCCTCACAAACACAGATATAGGATTACCTACTCTACATTCCTCAACCCCTCACACAATCAGTACATACATACATACAGGGGCCTGAAAGACCTTAATCTCACATAATTTCCTGTCATGCACTCGAATATATTTGTACGTAGATATATGTCTACATATGTATGTATGTATATATATATATATATATATATATATATATATATATATATATATATATATATATATATATATATATATATATATATATATATATATATATGTATATATATATATATATATATGTATGTATAATATATACTTACACACACTCACACATCCTCCAGGTACACACACATATGTATACATATGTACATATAATTATATAAATATAAGCTTGTTGCTAGGTCAAATATGTTTGCAACTTATTCGAATTCGTAAGAAAGACGTAACTGCATTTTGTCAAAGAAACATTTTCGCTATAGTCAAAAAGGGGCAAATACATCAAGTCCAGAATGAGAGGAAAATAGTGAACGCTGGGAGGAAAAGAAAAATGGTTGATAGTCATGTCTGAGCAACGAGAGAAAGAGTAAAAGACAGAGAGAGAGACAGATAGAAAACGGTGAAGGAGGGAGGGGGAGAAAAAGAGAATTAGAGACGGGTGGAGGTAGGAAACAGTATAGAGTAAAGAGTGGCATCAAAACGATGAAGAAAAACTTACTTCTGTGAGTTAGCTTCTCCTGTTTTCCACTTTTTACTCGTTGTTTGCGTATTTCACTCATTTTTCCCTCGTTTTTTTTTTACCTATTTCATGTTATTTGCACCGTTGGTGACGTCCTGTAACCATATATGCATGTATATATATATATATATATATATATATATATATATATATATATATATATATATATATATATATATATATATATATATATATATATGTATATATATATATAATATTAACATATATATATATTTATATGTATGTATATATATATATATATATATATATATATATATATATATATATATATATATATAATATTAACATATATATATATATATATATACATATATATATATATATATATATATATATATATATATGTATATGTGTGTGTGTGTGTGTGTGTGTGTGTGTGTGTGTGTGTATATATATACATATGTATGAATATATATATATATATATATATGTATCTATCTATCTATCTATATATCTATCTA
Organism: Octopus bimaculoides; assembly: GCF_046866305.1. Lineage (NCBI taxonomy): Eukaryota > Metazoa > Mollusca > Cephalopoda > Octopoda > Octopodidae > Octopus > Octopus bimaculoides. The sequence continues at coordinate 18,132,373 of NC_142932.1, read as the reverse complement.
TCTATATAAATATATGTATATATAACAAAAGAGTGAATAGCATTCTATATGCAGTTATTGTAATACAAGAAGACGAGGGTCTCTCAAATGGAACGTTTTTAATTATATGTCTACTCCGATGAATGGTCTGGATAGTTTCAACAAAAAATGCTGAGAAGTCCAATTAGTATGACATATATGTCACACCCATCACAAGCATTGAACACCAGCGAATTGCTGTGAGATATCTTAACAATACAATTTCCAAATGGTGGTAGATTCTTTCACTGCAAATATATGTATTTACTCTTTACTCTTTTACTTGTTTTAGTAATTTGACTGCGGCCATGTTTGGGCACCGCCTTTAGTCGAGCAAATCGACCCCAGGACTTATTCTTTGTAAGCCTAGTACTTATTCTATCGGTTTCTTTTTGCCAAACCGCTAAGTTACGAGGGACGTAAACACACCAATATCGGTTGTCAAGCGATGTTGGGGGGACAAACACAGACACACAAACATATACACACACACATATATATATACATATATACGACGGGCTTCTTTCAGTTTCCGTCTACCAAATCCACTCACAAGGCTTTGGTCGGCCCGAGGCTATAGTAGAAGACACTTGCTGAAGGTGCCACGCAGTGGGACTGAACCCAGAACCATGTGGTTGGTAAGCAAGCTACTTAGCACACAGCCACTTCTGCGCCTATTTGAATAAAAAAATTAATGAATGTGAAGTATATCGATAAAAATTTTCAAAAAGTGGATGTCTTTGAGAGAACCGATAAATACCTCAAAACGAATATTGTGGTGATGATTTTTTCACTCGTGTGTTTTAGACAATCCCCGACTAGTTGTATTCTTTTAAATGGAGAAAATTTCTAATTTTTCAGTTGCAAATATTAAGAACATAAACGAGATTACTGCTCTCAAAATATGAAATTAAAACAAAAGCATAAATACGAAATAGATTCCAGAATGTTTAAGACGTTTTCAGGAGAGACATTTATTAATTTCAATGAAGGAAGATCCTCTAACATCAATGCACTTGTTGCAGCGCTCCATACACTTGGTGAAGGTCCCATAGAAGTTCTCCAAACTGATGGTGTCCTCGAACCTTATCACAGTCTCCTTCGTCTTCCTATTCATCTTCGGAATCAAAAGGCACAGGGAACAAGGTATGGGCAGTAGCAACGGTAAGGGGAAGTTTTGATTCCCATCTCTGTTAAGTAGTTGGTTACTAGGATGAAATTATGAACTGGGGCATTTTCTTGGTGCAAGTGCATATATATATATATATATATATATATATATATATATATATATATATATATATATATATATATATATATATATATATATATATATATATATATATATATATATATATATATATATATATATATATATATATATCAGTGAAGAATGTCACTGGAAAAGAAGATATAAGGTTTGCCAGGTTTTTGTCTCTCTCACCAAGGTCATCAGCTGTCGAACGCCGACGAAGGGAAATAACCCTGAAATCCGGATACGTTCGTGCTGCTGGTCGAGGTGAGAGGGATAACTCCCTTGGCAAACAGGACACAGTCGTGTGTCGATAAGCCAGCTGGAGGAGATGTCCTCCTGGGGCTAAAAGCAACAGTAACATCCACCCCTAGGGGTCAGCCACACTTAAGTGGCAATATACTACACTTTATCGTGCAGTTACTGTTAATACTTCATTTAGAGAATTAACATTGCTTGTTTTCACCTTTTCAATATCAGTGAAGAATGTCACTGGAAAAGAAGATATAAGGTTTGCCAGGTTTTTGTCTCTCTCACCAAGGTCATCAGCTGTCGAACGCCGACGAAGGGAAATAACCCTGAAATCCGGATACGTTCGTGCTGCTGGTCGAGGTGAGAGGGATAACTCCCTTGGCAAACAGGACACAGTCGTGTGTCGATAAGCCAGCTGGAGGAGATGTCCTCCTGGGGCTAAAAGCAACAGTAACATCCACCCCTAGGGGTCAGCCACACTTAAGTGGCAATATACTACACTTTATCGTGCAGTTACTGTTAATAATTCATTTAGAGAATTAACATTGCTTGTTTTCACCTTTTCAATATCAGTGAAGAATGTCACTGGAAAAGAAGATATAAGGTTTGCCAGGTTTTTGTCTCTCTCACCAAGGTCATCAGCTGTCGAACGCCGACGAAGGGAAATAACCCTGAAATCCGGATACGTTCGTGCTGCTGGTCGAGGTAAGAGGGATAACTCCCTTGGCAAACAGGACACAGTCGTGTGTCGATAAGCCAGCTGGAGGAGATGTCCTCCTGGGGCTAAAAGCAACAGTAACATCCACCCCTAGGGGTCAGCCACACTTAAGTGGCAATATACTACACTTTATTGTGCAGTTACTGTTAATACTTCATTTAGAGAATTAACATTGCTATATATATATATATATATATATATATATATATATATATTAAATCTCTGAACGAGGTATTAACAGTAACTGCACGACAAGGTGAAGTATATTTGCCACTTAAATGTGGCTGACCCCTAAGGGTGGATGTTACTGTTGGTTTTAGCCCCAGGAGAACGTCTCCTCCAGCTGTCTATTGACATACATCTGTGTCCTGTCTGTATTTGCAAAGGGAAGTCATCCTTCCCATCTTGATCTGCGATACGTACGGACTCGAGTTTCTGGTTATTTTCCCGTCCTCAGCGTACGACAATCGACGACCTTCGATGCCAAAGATATCCCTTTGCAAATATATATAACTTTTCCAGTGAAATTATTCACTGATCTCTCTCTCCCTCTCTTTCTCTCTCTCTCTCTCTCTCTCTCTCTATATATATATATATATATATATATATATATATATATAGAGAGAGAGAGAGAGAGAGAGTGGGGGTAATAAAAAGAGTTAAGTAAACAGTGTGTGTGTGTAGTTACTAGTGTGTTGTCGGTTACATTGAAATTATATTTTTTTCCACCAAAGGTAAATAATAGGTAAATATGACATACATACAACAATCATAATTTAACTTTATTAAATTTCTTACTGCTTATACAAAATGATAATAAAAGAGTTTGTATGATTTTACTAGAAACAGAAAGAAATAAAATTATTCATTTGCGTATTTGCGATAAATGTATGTTGTTACTTTCGTAAATCTATAGGCAGGTGTACATTTGAGGTGTGCCTTTGATGAGAGTCATTCATAATGAAATAATTAATTATACATTTGCATAAGCGTATGTATGGCTGTGTA
>NC_142932.1:18106625-18124125 GCF_046866305.1 Octopus bimaculoides | reverse complement strand
TCAGCTTTATTATCGTTCTTATTTTAGTGTCTCTTGTCTGAATTCTCTCGTCACACATCCTATGATCTCTTTAGTGGCTCTCGATCCCACGTGTCTCACCCTGACAGGTGTACGTTTCAACACACGAGTTCACATCAGGAATCTTGCAAAACCAATATATAAACGATGATACAGAATATGATTTAAACAGCGTTGATTTAACATTGAAGTGGTAAGAGTTTTACAACAGTGATGAGGTAACGGGGCAAAAGCAAGCATAAAAGTAGACAGACAGAAGCTTGGACAAGTAAATAGATTTTAAGCATTAAGGACAAATAACAAATCATTAGTGAGCGGCTAATGTGAAAGCACCTCACGTAATGACGATCGTGCCCTGAATAGTTATGGGTTGCCCTCTGGCAAGGTACAGCACCCGTTCAGCGACCCTGCCAGGGATACGGCGAAGTCATGGCACTGCGGCACGGTGGATTGTGAAAAGGTAGCAGAAGAGCTCATCAGTGCTTTTTATATTGATGTTGTGCAGAGTAAAACCAAGCTCTATCATGAGAGTAACTGCAATGCATCCATAGGGGTGGTGTCCGTGGTTGTGTAATCAGCAAATAAAGATTCACTATGACACAAGCTCCCAATTCAAATTCATAACAATGGAAATGGATGGAGACAGTGAATCATAGGAATACGTGTAAGCAGTGAGACCGAAGAAGAAAAATAAATCAAAGAAGATCACTGCGAAGAAGAAATTATTTCAAGAGTAAATAAAGCTAAAACGTCTGAAAGAATGAAAAAGATCTTCACCGCAAAAGACGTAATTCTGTACCTAAACCGGAGGCTAGAAAGAAATATATTATGCCAGTTGTCTTTTACGGTGCAGTGATTTGATCAATATACTCAGCTACGGAAAAAAAAGACAGGGTCCTTTGAGATGTGACTCTTTTGCAGATTGAGCAGTATAAGCTGGAAAGACAGAGTAACAAATGTTGCAGATGTTAGGGATAAGACGACCAATAACTTTTTAGTCGCTTAACGTTTCAGCACGTGAACGTTTTGGCAAATGAACATGGCGTTTAACCAGGCATGATCCTGAAAAAGCCAATGTGTGCGTTCTCTAAGATACAGATTTATCCAAGTAAAACAAGTTACGAGTTCTTTTCTTATATTTCATTAGTCTAGTACTCGAGGCCCAAATTACAATGACAGTTTCTGTTACATCGACAATACTAAAACAGCTGATAGTCAAAAGACACGTTTTGTCGAGAATCAAGTCTATAGAACTGTTATATTTTGGATATAGTGTGTACCAGAAGTTACTACTGAAGACCATCCTGACAGGAATTGTGAAAGTGAAGAGGCGCTCAAAACACGTTTGTCAATTGACGCCGTCAACGAATTGACTGGAACCAAGAGCCTGGCTGATTGTATGCATGTAGCACAATACGAAAGGAACTTAGTAAGGTGATCCTTGAGCACAGAGGGAGGGGGCTCCTGGTTGATAAACGTTGTAATAACAGTATGGTGGTGGTGGTGGCAGCGTGGTAATAACAGAGTAACTTTATTGTGGTTCTCACTGTAGTGGTAGCTTTGTAGGGTTGATACCATGGCGGTGATGGAGTGGCAGTAAGGTGTTCCAGAGATAAAAAGAGATAAACGTGACTATAGAGACAATGGTGAATAAATTTCAACAAAACGATACAGAAGTATTCCGAGAAAGGAATGAGACAAAAACAGTGGGGCTGGGTGACAAACAGACAGACTGACTGACTGACTAATTAAGTGATTGATTGAAAGACAGAGAATGTGTGTGTGTGTGTGTGTGTGTGTGTGTGTGTGTGTGTCTGTGTGTGTGTGTGAGAGAGAGAGAGGGGGGGGACTGACAGACAGAGAGAAAAACAGACAGAAAGACAGAGAAACAGAGAAAACAGGTAGAAAGTTAGAAGACCAGAACGACCTCTTCAAGCTCTTACGCATTCTTATATACCCTCCTCCGCATTAAAGTTAACAGAAAATGAAATCCATAAAATACAGTCGATAAAGACAGCCTTTTTGTTTTGTATTTGATAGAAACCTGCACTCTGTGTTTAGTATCATTGTCCCGAATTCGTTTCAAAGATATAATACATGATACTCTAAAATACTAAGTTTATATCACAGCGTTTTTTAATTGTTCAAATTTAAGAAGAAAAAAGATTTGTTTGCTATGAGTGGGAATATTAAATGCATTTATTCATGCGTGTTTTGAAGTGAGAGCTATGAATAAATAGTGATCGGAATGTGATCTATCACCATGCAACAGTAAAGTGGAAAGCAACATTCCTCCAGTATGACGACTGGGAAATTGTCACACACAAACGAATACACATACAGACACAAACTCAAAAAGACACATACACAAGTATACATATACTGATTTATGATGACTGCATGTTCTTCATTTGCTGAATGAGGATCCTGATCCTCTCTTCTCTTTTTGTATGACCATGCGGGTGACTCTGTAATAGCTACCACAGTTCTTTTTCATGGTAAAACAATTAATCAAATAAATACATTACTTTGTATTTCTGGTATTTGTTTTTCCACCCATCGAAGAAGGAAGAAAAGTAAGTAATAATAAAAAGGTTCTCTCTCCCCTTTTCTTTCTCTCCTTATTATATTATCCTGTATACATATATGCATACACACAGATACACACATACACTCATGACCCCGCGTGTGTATCGTTGGCGACTTTCTTTCTCCATCTTTCCCTCTTTGGACTTTTTCTATATTTCTGATGAAGAACTCCGCTCGATACATGAAATCCACTTTCTTTCTTTTCCTTTCCTGAGCGACCAGTAACACAGTACTTGTTCCATGTCCTCATGTTGTTGTTTTTTCTTGCTTGTTCTTATTTGGATTGACTCTCTCTCTCTCTCTCTCTCTCTATATATATATATATATATATATATATATATATATATATATATATCCCCTCTCGTTCTTCCTCTTTACTACTACGTATCTCGCTTTACCCCTCTCGTTCTTCCTTGTTACTACTACGTATCCCTTTTTCCCCCTCGTACTTCCTCTCTTTCTCTTTTCCTTTCGTTGCTCACCTATTCTTCTACTTCCTCCCTTTGTTTCTCCCTCTGCCACTCTCTCTCTTCCCCTTACACCGGCATGGTCACATGCTTCCGGTCAATAATCCTTTTCTTCCTTGGCTGTCGCCGAGCAAAGACACGAACCATTTCGTCCCTGCTTTCAAGTTCGTGCCTCACAGCGTTCACACACAAACAATTTTTCTCGTCTGGCCGTAAAGCCTTTTCTGTTTGTTTTCCTGTCTTGTTTTTTGTCCGCCACAACATTCCTCCATGGCAAGATTTAATTTGTGTATACAAATTTAATTTGCGGTCCATGGGAAGAGCTGTTTTAACGATGCGTCCTGCCTAGCTCTTCGAAACGCCGGTGTTAAAAAGGAGGTAGCTGATGAAGTAGAATGTTCTCTATGTGGGTTGTGTGTTTTCTCGTCTCTGTTTTGTTTGCAATGTCCTGTACCCAGATATGCACCTATACATACAGGTGGATGTCGGTATGCACATACCTGTACGTATATATGCATATACTCATTTACTATTTGTTTATATATATATATATATATATATATATATATATATATATATATATATATAAGCAATGTTAATTCTCTAAATGAAGTATTAACAGTAACTGCACGATAAAGTGAAGTATATTGCCACTTAAGTGTGGCTGACCCCTAGGGGTGGATGTTACTGTTGCTTTTAGCCCCAGGAGGACATCTCCTCCAGCTGGCTTATCGACACACTACTGTGTCCTGTTTGCCAAGGGAAGTTATCCCTCTCATCGTGATCTGTAGCACGAACGGACCCGGGTTTCAGGGTTATTTCCCTTCGTCAGCGTTCGATAGCCACTGATCTTTGATGAGAGATATAAATTCTTGGCAATCTTATGTATACTTTTCCAGTGAAATTCTTCACTGATATCGAAAAGGTGAAAACAAGCAATGTTAATTCTCTAAATGAAGTATTAACAGTAACTGCACGATAAAGGGATATAGATCACGATGAGAGGGATAACTTCCCTTGGCAAACAGGACACAGTAGTGTGTCGATAAGCCAGCTGGAGGAGATGTCCTCCTGGGGCTAAAAGCAACAGTAACCTCCACACCTAGGGGTCAGCCACACTTAAGTGGCAATATACTTCACTTTATCGTGCAGTTACTGTTAATACTTCATTTAGAGAATTAACATTGCTTGTTTTCACCTTTTCGATATCAGTGAATAATTTCACTGGAAAAGTATACATAAGATTGCCAAGAATTTATCTCTCTCATCAAAGATCAGAGGCTATCGAACGCTGACGAAGGGAAATAACCCTGAAACCCGGGTCCGTTCGTGCTACAGATCACGATGAGAGGGATAACTTCCCTTGGCAAACAGGACACAGTAGTGTGTCGATAAGCCAGCTGGAGGAGATGTCCTCCTGGGGCTAAATGCAACAGTAACATCCACCCCTAGGGGTCAGCCACACTTAAGTGGCAATATACTTCACTTTATATATATATACATATATATATATATATATATATATATATATATATATATATATATATATATATATATATATATATATATATATATATATATATATATATATATATATATATATATATATATACGAAGGTGTCATTAATTCTATTATTATCCAATGTAACTATTTTAGGAATGATAATAACAGAATCAATGACACAGGCTACTGCAGGCCAAAAAATAGCATTAAATAACCGAGGGATTAAAATCAAAGGGCATACTAAGTATGTCTACCTGCTTGAAATAACAGTCAAAACTCGTTGGCGATTTAATAGTATTGCATTATTTTTTCAATAATATTGTTGAATGTTTTTCTTTGATTTATTGGTAAAATAAGTATTTTTATATAAATTGACTTGATATTTATTGTTAGTTGACATTCTATTTAACGATAAGTTAATAGTATAACGCTTAACATTTTAGTTTAAACCAAAATTTCGATAAGAATAGTGTTGCATTTATTTCCAATAATATTGTTTAATGGTTCTCTTTGATTTGTTGGTAAAATAAGTATGTTTATATAAATTCATTTATTGTTAGCTAATATTCTAATAAACGCTAAATTAATAGTATAACGTTTAAATTTTATTTTAAACTAAAGCTTCGATAAAATAATATTGTTAAATGTTTTTCTTTTATTTTTTGGTGAAATAAATATTTTTATATAAATTCATTTATTATTTTTGTTAGTTTATATTCTAATAACGTAAAGTTAATAATTTAACGTTTATAATTTTAGTTTAACCTAAAACTTCGATTAGATAAGTATTGCATTTATTTTCAATAATATTGTTAAACGTTTTTCTTTTATTCATTGGTATAAAAAATATTTTTACAATAATTCATTTGTTATACATTGTTAGCTGATATTCTAATAAACGATATGTTAATAGCATAACGTTTAAATTTTAGTTTAAAGTAAAGCTTCGATAAGAATAATTTCGCGAGCAAGCTGTTCCGTTGATCGGATCAACGGGAACCCTCGACGTCGTAAGCAACGGAGTGCCAACAACAACACTAGAGGTCTTAAAATATGATCTGGGTTATAAAAAATGGTTAAACATACTATCATACAATGAGGCAGCTTGGCAGTCAAACAGATGACTTCCAACACGAACTAGTGACAAATGTATGAAGTAAATAATTCAGAGAAAACTACATTTGAATCTCTAAAATATTGAACGCGTTAAAATAATACTGAGTCCATATGTTCACTCTTACATGTAACACATGTTTATGCCGTATTATACGGTGTGTATGAAGGTTAGAGTATGTGCGTTTTGTATATTATTTGATGCATTGTTAATTTCTGTTCCACTCGAATAGATTTTTCCACTTAAAATTACCTATCACGCAAATTTTAAAACTTCAGAATATCTGCTTTGTATTTTTTTTTTAAGGTAATGCCTAGTCACACCACTCGCTTGCATACATACACGCTTGCATACATATGTACACATACTCACCACACATGAATCCCCCCCTCTCTCTCTCTCTCTCTCTCTCTCTCTCTCTCTCTCTCTCTCTATATATATATATATATATATATATATATATATATATATATATATATATATATATACATACATACAGTGTATGTAAATTGTCGTTGTTTATATTTTTAATTTCACGCATGGGTATCGTTTGTTTTTTAATTTTGTCGATGACAGTATAGCAAGGTCGGTTGGGCACCGTCTGTGAGATAAACAGCACCATGGCACAATTCACTCTGCCAGAAATTTGGAAACGACATGCTGCACTACTTGGTATTCGAGTCGGAAGCATCAATAGGAACATTTCAGAGTGTTCGGGTGTCAATCTGAGGACAGTGAAATCTGAGAACATGTACCGAGAGTTATAAAAAACAAACATCCAGTCAACATAACGATGATTGGAGTGATCACTAGTGATGGCGAGGTTACGCCTCCAAGGACAGCTTCCTCTTTGCCCATTTCTGGGTAAGACTAGCTATCCTGTTCGTCATTTCAACCTGGAGGTCGGGACCGAACCCGACCCTGAGCAGTTTAAGTGATCTGTCTGACTAGTGCTCGACGCCACCGTCCGACGGCATCGGCCTGCCTCTCCAGGTGCCCTGTCGTAACCCCACCGACTTGTCGGCGTTAATTTGGCCCCTGTAACCGATTCATATATCTTTAGAATGGAGCCAACTGTCTCCACTTTGGATTTATCCGACACCTTGACAGTGACGTCGTCCGTGTGAGACGTCATTACTCTTCCGTGTCCCAATTCGAAAGGGATGCCCCTTAAAACTATTCCAACTTCCGTAGCAGTGGCTCGAGAGCCAGCACGTATAGAAGACATGACAGCGGGCAGCCCTGACTCTCCGAGCGTGCGATGCTAAACGGTTCCGATAGATGGCTGTTTACTTTAACCACTGAGCGGGTGCTGCTGTGTATTGCGGCTTCTGAAAACAGGTCCCAAACAGACCGTTTCAGGACGGTTTCCAAGTAGTGATGTTCATCCGGTCGAATGCTTTCCACTGATCTAAATTCATCAGGGCCCTATCGAAGTCAGTTTTAATCCTGCCTTCTCTACGATGTATCGCATAAGGTGGAGGTTGCCGTGGATAGCCCTATTCGGGATTGCGCACATTTATGCTTTCCTGACTACACTACCAACGACAAGTGTCAAACTTTTCGCTAAGACTTTGGCCAAAATATCAAACTCTGTTTAGCAGAGTTATGGGCCGAAAATTCCCTAGTACATTCCAATGGTCGGCGTCTTTCTTCAGTAGCGTTACCACACATCGGATAACAGCACTAGTAATTATCCTGGTTTGTTGCCAGTTGCGGCAGACGTCTGCTAAGTGGCCGCCAAGTAACTTTGGAATGAATACATAGACAATCCAAACCGGACGATTTGCGACTTATGCAACGACTCATTTCCGTTATCAGTATTTCAGTGGTCGTTATCGGCCTTTCGTAAAACCTCGGGTCCGCTGCAGAGAACCGCGCAGGCCGTCCGGGTACGAACTAAAACTCCCGTTACTGTCGTTGACCCTTTGCACTATCCCACTATCCAAACAGATGCGCGAAATGCTGCTGGAAAGCTGCACACATCTGCTCGGAACAGTGTAGCACGCGCCCGTTCTGATCCGTCAAAAGCCTGATCGTAGTTTTTTGCCATGTCGCGTCTCTACGGTTCAGGTCCATCGAACGTCTGTAGTTCTCCCATGTTTGAGAGCACAGGACTTAGCTCTGACAACGTATCCTCCGTGTTTCGCCTCAAAGAAATGGTCAAGGGCCATTCTCGCTGCTAACACGTCAGTCGCAATGGCTTTTACTAATCACCCCTTCAAGTTTCTATCTGATTCTCCCTCTAATTTATTTCTATCTATTGCGAACTCTTTGTTAAACACTATCGATTCTACTCTAATTGCCCCCTCCAAAGCGATCCGTCACCGGTTGTTGACGATTGACTCTGTCAACTGCCGCTTAACTAGTTTGCTAATCTGGTCCCTGTAGCCAATGCGTACCAGAAAGGATGCGTTCAACTTCATGTAATCGGGTCCCTGTCTATAGGTCCTATCTAAATCGACCGTGCAGATCACAAATTTGTGGTCTGCGTAGCCGACCAATTTTAATTGTGGACACCCTATGCTTTCCCTATCCGCTGATCTAACAAATACTCTACTTGGATACGATCTGCGTGACCTATTGTGGTTGCTCCGTGTCCACACTGGCACATCAGGGAAAGCCAGTCGATACTTGTCAGACAGCTGGAAGCTCTTCCAAAGTTCTTGCACCCACTACTATGTACAAGCCTCACACAGTCCTTCTGTGCGTCCGAAATACTATTCCAGCCCTTTCCTAATATTAAAGTGTGAGACTTTTCCAGGAATGAGCAATAAAAATATGACTAACAATACGATGGAGTGTAATGAGTTGAATCTATTTAAAAAAACAGGCTATTACTTTCGATCATGCTTTGTGTTAGGACTTGGCGCGAAGGTTGTTAGCCTGTGGGCAGAAAAGAGGAAAGGTATCGTTGAATGGGGTCTGCGTCAGAGGAAAGTTTCTGAAGTGTGAGCAAAGGACTCGAATGTTTTAAGTATGTGGCCCATCAAAGATAACGTTTTGTGTGCGATAGATAGGAAATAACTGAACTTAGTATACTATAAGTGGATAGAAAGAATGGCAAGACATTTAGCCGCAATAATGACGCAAGTAACGCATATTGTTATTAGTAAGATACATATGAAGATTTCTTGTGATGTAGAAGTTGAAAAAGAAGTGAAGTATGCTATTTAACCAAACGAATAACTTATCTTGAAAGGAGGTATTTCCTTTCAGAATTAAGATTTGGGAAATAGATTTCCGTTTGCACAAACCCAGCAGTCATTTGAGGGCAATAACACTTTATACTGAAAGTAGCTCTTTAAAAGAAATCATTAATGTCAACACGAACCACGCATAACACTGATATACAACGAAAACATTTATCCAGTACTACATCACTATGGCTAAATTTGTGAGAAAACAATAACTCCCACTCATATCTTTTGAATATTCTTTTCGTTATTCCCGTAAAAGGATCCCCTTCAGTCATGAATGACCATGGGATTACACCTAGAAAGTTCTCTTCCAAGGCAAAAGTCCGAGCAAGATTGTTTATGGAAGACCATATTAGCCACCACTCTCCACACCACCGATGTTATCCATGGGAGAGGCGAAGACCGATACAGGTTGGCACCAGTGACGTCGCAACTCATTTCTACAGCTGAATGAACTGGAGCAACGTAAAATAAAAATATCTTGTTTAAGAACTCAACACACAACCCGGTCGGGGAATCGAACTCACAACATGGTTGGAAGCCCAACGCTCTAATCAGTGAGCCATGTGCCTTCCGCTATGATTTCTATATAGATTCCACTACGAGAAGATTTGTAGCCTAGCGGTAAACGAGTTCGGCTTACGACTACGTTGTTATAAATTCAATTATAGGCCCAGGCACTGCGTTTTTCCTTCAGCAAATCTTATCATTTCGCGTTGCTCAAGTCTACTCTGCTGGAGCCCCTAGTTTAATTTTTGACGTAGTACCAGTGATTTTAGAGTGTTTCTGGTAGTGGAAATATCAAAACCTTACCTTTTCTCAAGTGGAGAATTTTCACTGTAGTGGTGCACCGGATGTAACAGTGTTGCTTGTTACCAGTAGTAACATTTTGCTAGGGCTGTGAAGGTCGAATTCATTATTCGTGGCTGATGACTCGTAACACTGCAGAAAATCATACAATTCACGATCCAATAGCATCACAAATCTCCCAGCATATTTCCACGTATATTGTCTTGGGAAAGAAATTTCTCCTGAAACTATTTCCGCTGAGAAAGGGCTTCTCGAGTTAGACTGTACAAGTATGTGTTACATCTAATTGCACATACACACACACACACACACACACACACACACAGCAACACACACACACACACACACACACGTGTATATGTGTGTGTGTGTGTGTGTGTGTGTGTGTGTGTGTGTGTGTGTGTGTGTGTGTGTGTGTGTGTGTGGCACTCCGTCGGTTGCGACGACGGAGGTTCCATTTGATCCAATCAACGGAACAGCCTGCGCGTAAATTTAACGTGCAGGTGGCTGAGCACTCCACAGACACGCGTACCCTTAATGTAGTTCTGGGACAGATTCAACGTGAGGCAGAGTGTGATAAGGCTGGCCCTTTGAAATACAGGTACAACAGAAACAGGAAGAAAGAGTGAGAAAGTTGTGGTGAAAGAGGAAGAAAATACGCTACTGTGGAGGTGCGTTTTGCACCAGAAGAGGAAGCAATTAAGCACTCCATGGAGGCAATAAAATTGGAAAAATGGGTACTTTTGCCATCGTACTGTGGCAAACGTGTGGCCAGGGTGCGAGTTGGCAACGTGTCCCCAGAGCTGAAAGAAGCATGGCTGATGACAGCCATAATACATGACATGAATGAGGAGGCCAGGATACAGAAGGCCACAAGAACTCAATGAGTTAACTACTGGGGATATGGAATAGTTAACCGTTCAAGCAACAGTGGAAGACCGAAACAGAATTGTCGAAGAGATAGTGCTGCCCGATGACGTAAGATTGAGAGTGGTGGTGGAAGGCAGGTCGCCTATATGTTATACATGTGGGGAAAAGGGCCACATGAAGGCGAGGTGCTCCCAGAAGGAACAAGATAGAACAGACGTAGAGGCAGGAGAGCACGGACCAGGTAGTACAGGTCGAGATAAAGGAGAAAGCAAATGAGGAGGGGTTTACGGTGTTTAAAAAAAGAAAGAGAAGTGGGAGAGTAAGCTCTCCACCATAGCAGTAGAAAAAGAAGAAAGAAGAGATGGAAAAGAAGGAGACCAGAAGGAAAGAAGACGAAATGGTAGCGGATAAAATAAGCGAAAAGAAATTGAAATGTTCAAGGAGGAGTTGCATAAGGAAAAGACATTGGTGAGGGCCCCGGTTGTTCCAGTGAAGGAAGAAAATTTAGAAATGCAACTGGAGAGACTGTTGAGACTGGCGGAAGAAAAGAAGAAGGTACCCGGAGCGGAGCAGGAAAACAGAAAACTAATGAGAAAAGGAAAATTTCGATGGAATTTTGTGACGTACGCAAAAAGCAAAGAAACTGAAAAGAAAGTATTAAAGTTTAAACATATTATAAGAGTAAAGTTGCCCACGGATGTGTATTCCGAGAATGTGAAGGCCATCGTGGTGGACAAGGACACCTACGACAGACTAAAAGGCATAAGTGGAGAAGGGATTGACCCGCCAGGAGTGACGGAGGAGTTCGATGAATTGCCACCTGTAGTGGAGCTAAATGATTTAGAACCGTTCCTGAGATTAAAAAGGAAAAAAAAGTAAAATTGTTTTATTGAAGAAAGAAGAAGAAAGAAAAATTGTTTCATTTAAAAGAAGAGAGAAAAACGAGATTAAGAAAAAAGCAATAAGATAATAGAACGATTGTAAATAGTTTATATAAACGTTTAAATGATACTGCATGGGAGTGGGGCCCATGCAGCCATTTCATTTCTCATTTTTATATTGGGTTGTCAGGAAAGTTCGTGCCGATTTATAATAGCTTACCTTTCGATTTATTTGCCAGGAAACCACCTCAATTCTGGGAAGACGGTATTTTCAAGTTAAAGGAAAGATGGAGACGCATTGTGCACAAAAATGGTTCGTATTTGGTTGATTAAAAATGTAATGGCAAGTATTTATTGACCTTTTTCTTTCCTTTAAAAATCGGCACGAACTTTCCAGACAACCTTATATAACATCTCATTTTCATTCGTTTTATGTTTTTGTCACCACTGTGGTGTGGCTGTAGTGCCCAAATAAAGAAACATTGGCGGAGGCTTGCGCTCTCTGAGCGCTCTTATTACAATTATTATTATTATTATTATTATTATTATTATTATTATTATTATTATTATTATTATTATTATTATATGCATACATACATGCATACATATATTATTGATCACTGAGGTTGGATAGTGAAAGAAATATATATTTGCTTTCTCATGTTTGAATCATTCGAGTGCCACTAACTGCTTTCTATAGTGAGAATCACTGGATCTCATCTGTTAACAAGTTATATATATATATATATAACATGTTTTAGACGTGATAGCAAAATGTCGTCGTGTTGTTAGTAGTGGAGACGGTTAGTGCTCATACATTTAGGTTAAGCTGAAGTGGCTTTTTTGTCCTTTTCAGTACTGAAGTCGACATGTGATAATTCGATAGTGGTAGTTGAAATGTCTGCACTTATTTGGGTCAACTGATGTGCCTGTTGCATATATACGATGTATAAATCATTTCTTTATGTGCCTTTTCATGTCACAATATAACTTTTATTTTATGTTGTTGTTTTTGTATATATATGCTACTGCTTGAGTTACTGTGTTTTCAAAATGTTTTTTCCTGCTTTCATAGCAACGTTCCAGCCAAACCACTCAGAGAGACGTGCACGTACGCTTATGTGTGTAATAGGCAGGGTCGAAATTTCATATTCTGATTCCACATATTGCTTGGTGTTCAGAAAATCATAAAACCACATATAACGTAAAAAGAATGTAAATTCTTAATGATTATTATGATATGCAAAAACAAAAATTATGCACGGACCCCAAACGAAATACATGAACAGTGAACACCATAAAATAAACATTAATAGTATTTACTATTTATTTAAATGACCATTGTCTTTTCCAGTCAAAGTGACGTAAACTTTGTCTTGATTTCTGTACATGTAATATAAATTTGTGCTTATTTTCGTAGCCTATTCTGACTTCACAAGCTTTTGTTACTAAATTTATAGCATGCTCGACTCCTTGGTTATGACGAGGAAGAGGTATTGCTATTAATGGCCCTGAACGAGCTTTAAGAAGATCAACATTTGTAAAGTTCCATAACCTGGAGCGGATGTTATAACATTATTTTTCCAGTTAATCAAATCTACATATTCCGGAGCATTCGGGTAAAAGTTCGTGCTTTAATAATTCACTGAATTGCTACTTCCCTTATTTTTCTTCTTTCATCATTCAGCATAGTCAGTAAAATATTCTTCGGATAGGAAAAAATATGAATTAGCTTTTAACGATTTCTCCATAACTTCTTTATGATCTTGGTTCATATCTTGCATTAGAAGTGCAAATATTTGCTTCTTCATGTAACTTTGGGTGAGATTTAATCCAGAACCAGCTTGGAGCATAAACTTGCGTTATGGTTTTCACAAGATCCATAATATTCTTTTGGGGATTTTTTCCGAAACATCTAAGCGAAGAATTCTCTTTGCACGTGTTAACCACTTTGCATGGTGGATTTTACCAGGTTATCTTGCTGCTAACTGCTCAGAAGCAAACCCTGACTCTATACTGAGACACGTCATACATATATTTTTGACTTGAGCTTAAGGTATAAACAACTTCTAATGGCAATTCCTTCACTTTAGTTTTTACAGGAGAAAATTTGATTATCATTAAGTTTGTTACATCTTCTTTAATTTTATTGCTAATTAAACCTTTTGATGTTCGTGGTCCTGTTGCTTTTCCATCTATGGATTCAAATACGTGTCCAAACGGAAGCTTATTTGCACATAGCAGGTATATCAGCCACTGAAGTGGTTTATTTAAGTATAATTAAATTATTTTCATTATCCCTCCTAAATGACCAGTGTCTACTGGAGTACCATCACATAATACAGCCTTTATACTTTCTTGACTGTCATAATCAATTAAAAAAGTAATAATTTCTTCTGCAATGCAACTAGCTGTTCCATTATCTGGGGTAACATGATTTAAATACTCATCACCGGGTTCTCACAATAACATAGTGCTCTTCACTTTCCATCCTTCTTGCTGTTTTAGTTTCATCCTTTCTGCCATCAAAACCGGGCAGTCGTTTTGCATTTTCTGTTTTCATTTCTATAATATTGTTTCTTCCAACTCCTTTTCTTTGTATTTCAAATATCTAGCACATTTTTATCATCTAAAATTCCCATACCTCTAAAATCTGCATTAACAATGGTAGCAGCAGCTCTGCAACTTACGACAATTTTACCATCGCACGCTGTATATATATAATTACATATATATATATATATATATATATATATATATATATATATATATATATATATATATATATAACAATTCAGCTGGGTGTTAAATAACCACCTAAAGGGTATTAAATATCTGAAGAATTTATTGTTCTTTTTACCTATATCAATAACAATGTTATGAACTATCGCCCTTAACAAATAGATAAATAGATTAAATAAACATGTAGTTTATCAATATAGTTAGATTATTTATTTATGATTAAGCTCGCTCTCAAAAAGCGGTTTTTTGAAAAGCGTTAGCAGTTATAAACATTTTCAATTGCTATTTTTCGTGAGATGTATAAAAAAAATATGTCTATCTCATGAAACCTCATTATATTTACACGATATTTTATTATTCTTGAAAAATATGTTTTTTATTGATGGAGTCGAAACAACTGTAATTTATGAGATGTATCATTTGTTTATATAAAATAATAAAATTGAATTGAAGTTATCTTTTAATGATTAAATTATTTAATTATTCAATTTGTTGTTTTGGTTTCCATTTCTAATTTATATACATACATACATACATACATGCATTCATATATATATATGTGTGTGTGTTTGTGTGTGTGTGTGTGTGTGTGTGTGTGTGTGTGTGTGTTTATGTAGATATAGGTATACATAGAAAGAGAAAGAGAGAAAGGGAGAGAGGAGAAAGATTCGTGTGTGACGCGTATGTATATATGTGTATAAATAATTTGAAGTGGAAAAATCCATCCGAGGCAACATAAATTAACAATACATTAAACGATATACAGAATGCACATACTCTAACACACACACACACACACACACACACACACACACACACACACACACACACACACACACACACACACACACACCGTATAATAGGGCACAAACATGTGTTACATGTAAGTGTGCACATATGGACTCGGTATTGTTGTTTTAACTAGTTCGATATTTTATTGACTCAAATTTTGTTTTCTCTGAATTATTTAGTTCATACATTTATCACTAGTTAATGTTGGAAATCAATGTTTTTGTTATTTTTATCCACCAGATGTTTTAAATAAGGATTCTACAGAGAAATATGATGAAATGTTTCATATCCATAAGCAGTTTAGTATATATATGCTAGAAGTTATATGATTAATATAGAAAATTAGGGTATTGAATTGTGGGAGGTGTATGCGAGGGGTATAGGGGTGGTAACACAACCCTAATTTTCGTACATTTTATTTTAGATGCTATTTGAAACTCTGTGCATACCGTGGAATTAAGGTTCCTTAAAAATCGTTGTGTTTCGACCCCCCCCCCCCCCACTAGTCTGTAGTTTACGTTGTACCTTAATATATATATTTCAACGGATCAAAATAAATATATGCTATACGTAGCTGAAAGAATTCAGATGCTTTTTAGGTTTAGGAACTCTAGCATTCTGCTGAATCTTAGATCCGAAATTTTCTGCGGTTGTAAACATATGGTTAAGTTGCTGTTGACAAATTGGAAAGTATCGCCCTCTCCCCCAATTGAGCGACTGTACTGCAGACTCTACGCCACTATATTTTCAGCCTTATATTTTTACTGTCAAATGAGAAATAACTCTAATTCCTCTCTTTTTGCTTCTTTCTGGTTTCATTTTCGTTTTTCATTTTTTTCAACCTTCCAGCTTTTATATCTACTTTCTCGCTTTTTCTCTCATCCAATTGTCCTATTTTTTGCTTGTTATGCCATGTGGGCAGTGCCTGAAGATTGCACTGAAACACCAGACGTGTTAAAAAATGTCTGGCATTCTTTCATCACATGAAACTAATAGCAGCACATAAAAACATATATAACGTTTATTAAAAAATAGTTATCTCTCAATAGATGGAGTACTTTTTTTGTTTATCTTAGCATCACGGAACAGTGCACTACACAGACACACACGTACACACACACATACACGATATATCCATCTAAAATTATACAATATACAGCGAACCACATTTGTGTTTCTAAAAACTGGTTACATTCCAGAAGACAAGCACAGCCACCACCAGCTGGAAGTAAGTAATTTTCTAACAGTATATATATCTGCGGTATTGAAGTTGGCGTAAACCACAACGCAATTTTGCAGTAGTTATTTTACGCGTAGATATGATATTCTGAATTCTGAAAGAGTTCAGTATAAAGTTGGCATCCTGGAGCTCTTCACCTTCATCTGATGAGTGTACATAATGCGGTTTAATTTCAGTGTCTTTCATTTTCCTATCAAAAGGGACTAGACACCTTTTCCGTTGTTGCACATACACCGATGAGTGTAGTTATTTCACGTTAGTTGAACGTTAACGTCTAACAATACATACACACATACATACATACATACATACATACATACATACATACAAATGTACAAAGAAACATATATACATCCAAAGGCACGTATATGTGTATATGTGTATATATATATATATATATATATATATATATATATATATATATATATATATATATATATATATATATATATATATATATATATGCATGCATGTATGCATACATTCATGCATACGTACATATATGAGTATTTCTAAGTTTCTGAGGAACCTAGGAATGCTCGATTTCACAGAAATTGACGCTGATTCTCCAAATTCACTCTGCTAGTGGTGCGCTGATTGTTTGTAAGACATTCCAAAAATTCTCCATGTGAGATTCTTATGTGAAGAGATGCACACATTTGGATGTATGCATTGGCAGTTCAAGCAGCAAACCAACTCAACCATATGTTTACAAACACCGGGAACTCTCTTAATTCAAAAAGTCATGTTGTTCTATTAGACACTGGCTTGAACTCGCCCAAGAACTTAAATTAAACTCAAAGAAGAATTATGCAAATCATATAGGCGCAGGCGCGGTTGTGTGGTAAGAATTTTGCTTCTCAGCTACATGGTTCCGGGTTTATTTTACGTGGTACCTTGGACAAATGCCTTCTATTATAGCCTCGGGCTAACCAAAGCCTTCTGAGAGGATTTCTCAGTCTGTGTCTATGTTTGTCCCTCATCACCGCTTGACAACCGATAGAATAAGTACTAGCCTTGAAAAGATTACGCCCTAGTGTTGATTTGTTCGTCTAAAAACCTTTCAAGGTGATGCCGCAGCATAGTGGCAGTCAAATGACTGAACCAAATAAAAGATAAAAGATGAAGATACATGCATATGCATATTCATACTTGCATGCATAGAGTGCATGTCTATATACATAGGCATGTAGCCACATACATGCAGACATATATACACATAAATACATTCATGCATAAATACACAGACATGACAGAAGATAATAGACACATT
>NC_142932.1:18074125-18091625 GCF_046866305.1 Octopus bimaculoides | reverse complement strand
TCGTTGCAATATACATACGCTTTTCCTTTATCTATTAATATTTCCACCTCAACATAAATATCTTAGAAGTTCGCTAGCTGCAATAATCTTTTTAATTCTTACTTGTTTATCAATTTTTAATTCTGCTTTTGAACTTTTAATTTAAAATATATTCCCGTAAGTTAAGCATCTATTTCTAGCATTTTTTACTCTCCTTACAGACCACTGAAGTAAAATTAAATATTCTTTCTGACCACCCTGAACCTAGAATTCATCTATCTATTTAATTTCCCTTTAATAACCATAAATACCTTCCTCCTCCACTTTAAAAAAACCTTACCCCCCACACCAAAATTACTGTTTCATTCCTTCTGGGTTAGTAGACATCAACTGACGAGAGTCTGAAATTGCAGTCGAAATAGTGGGGTACAACGTATACCACTGACATTTAGTGCATAGCATGTATGCACTTTGTTAGATAACAACGGACTAGGAAGGCTTGCAAGAAAGTCGGTCCCTGTTGGTAAAGAATTATCGAGGGACAACATTGACATAGCTACTCTCAGCAAAACAAGGCTTCCAGAATCCAGGAAACTCCAGTCAAAGAAGGATAAGGAGGAGGAGCACGAAGCTGGTGTAGGTTTTTCAGTGAAAAACAGCCTAGCAAAAAATTACCGTCCTTCCAAAAGCCATCGATGATTGGCGTATGATTCTGAGACTGGCAGCGAAAGGAAATAATTTTCTCAACATTGTGAGCTGCTTTTTCCCCACAACATCTAATGACCAAGCATTGAAAATGAAACTCTGTGAAAAATTTTCATCTCTAATTTCTCTCATTCCACAAAAAGAAAACCTCATACTACTGGAAGACATTAATGCCAGAATTGGAACAAATAAAGTTGGCAATTGCAATTCCATCAATGGATTTTTGCTCCAGTTCTGCACTGTGAATCCGTTGCTCCTGAAAAACACCACGTTTATACTGCTTTTTGGGAACCACACATCTTGGATGCACCTCCAATCTAAACACTGACACTTGACTGACTTCATCATTTGTTGTCAGAAAGGTCGGTACACCATGTGTTTGCCAAGTGTTTATATGGCGCTGATTAATAGACTGACCAACGGCTAATGATAGCTTAATGTAAACTCAAAATGAAGATGAGAAGACGACTTCATGACAGAGCAATAGAAACTGCTCTGAACCTCAACAAACTCAGATCCAAGAATACGCATGCTATGCTGGAAGATACATAAACACACTCATTTGAGACAGTGAATGACATTGAAGAAAAATGGATGAAATTCCACGCTACTGTTTATGCATCATCCCTTGAAGACTAAAGGAAAATAGAACGCAAACACAATGACTAGTTTGATGAGAATGACGATAAGATATCAGAATTGTTAAACAGGAAGGAGCAATTACAACAAAAGCTTCTTGCAAACAATGCACAAGGAAATGAATCAGCATATAGGAGTTGTCCCCTAGTACAGAAAAGCTTCTCAATTTGGAAAATGAGTGATTTCAGCAACGAGCTAGCGAAATATATCATGAAGCCTAGATGGAAGATATTAAAGGCATTTATACAACGATTCATGCTATATATAGACCTCAAAAAGCAAGAACGGCCCCCTTGCTCAGCGTGAATGATCTTACTTTATTGATAAAAAAATCGTTGATACTAAAGTGATGACAGAACACTGATTCTCTCTTAAATTGTCTCGCTCATATAATCGTGTACATCAGGTGCCCACTAACTATTGAGTGTTTCATTACACTTGGTGAAATTCAATTGACAACCAAAGGCTCAACCATCGGTAAATACCCTGCGTCTGAGGAAATTCCTACTTAGATCTATAGACATGGCGAACGGAAATTTGGGAACACGGTCTAATTGCACCAGAATTCTAAGATGTCTGAATTGTACACCTTTATAAAATAAAAGGAATCCTCCTAGAGTGAAAGAACCAGAGGAAATATCAATACTGCCCATTGCAGCATAATGCTGGTAGGGATCATGCTCAATCGGCTCAAACAACGTCTTAAGTCTGGGCTTCTTGATAAAGGTCAGTGTGGTTTTAGAAAAACATGTGGGGGCCACGGACATCATCTTTGCTACAAGGCAGCTTCATGAAAAATGTCAGGATCAAAACCAAGACCTCTACACCTTGTTCATCGACCTGACCAGGGCTTTTTAAGCAGAATCGGCCCTTAGGAGAAATAATGAAGAAAGTTGGTTGCCTAGGCAAATTCATTAGCTTGATGCATAAATTTTAGGATGGCATGCAAGCTTGTGTCATAAATGATCGGGTATTTTCCGCACCTTCCATTGTTGCTAACGGGGTGAGACATGGTTTTGTTCTAGTACTCACACTCTTCAGTTTGATGCGTTACGCAATGTTTCATGATGCATTCACCCATGAAACACCATATATGGTTACGACGGTAGTCGTTTTAACATCAGATAGCAAGATGATTCCCAATATAGTCGTGCTCGAGAGAGAACTAATGTACGATATGAAGCAATTTTACTCAGGACTTCGTGAGGTATACGGACCACAATGATGAGACATCATAAAACTCATAGCTCTTGACGGAAAAACAGTACTCCAGGAAACTTCGGAGATCATTGATAGATTTGCCAATCACTTTTACAGTCTGCTTAATATCTCAGGTATTGTGGATATCTTGACTCGTATTCTTCTAAACAAACTAACTATTTTTCAAAATGTTTTATTTGAGACTCAGTGTGGCTTCCTGTGCGATAAAAGTAATGGGGACATGATCTTGTCTTTGCCAAGAATAAGAAAATGTATTGAACATAACATGCCTATGGATGCAGTATTCATAGACTTCACAAAGGCTTTTGACTCCGTATCTCGTGATGGACTTTGGGTGGTTCTTAAGAAATATGAATGTCCTCGAAGTTTCGTCAACTTGGTTATAGCTGCACAAGGGAATGCAAGCATTTGTCGTACAAGACAACAAAATTTCAAAGCGAGGTTTTGGGGACATATCAAGTTAACAAGGGGGCGTAGTTGCTCCAGCATTGTTCTTCTATCTTGTAACAATGATAGAAGTTGCCTTTGGATAAGCTGGAGGTGGGGATTTACATCCAGACGCGACATGATGCTGATCTGTTCAATGCTGCACAGTATAAAGTAAAGCTGTGCTATACGAAGGCCCTAGTACGAACGATGCTGTTTGCTGACGATAGTGCTCCGGTTGCCCACGGCGCTGAAGATAGGCAGAATCTGGTAGAGAACTTTGTCAGAGCTGCACAACATTTCAGCTTAACGATTACCATTAGAAAAATTAAATACCTTCAACAACCTGTGGAGAACCTGCTTCCGTAACAGAAGAAAACATTACTATTAGACATGAAAGGACAATAGCAGACTCCCCAAACAACTTTACTCCAAACGATGAAAGGAGAAAGGAGACTATGACAGACCTAGAATGAGATTCAAATATACAGCAAAAAGGAATGTAAAGTAGAAAGAAATTATAATAATAAGTGGCAAACTGAAGCGAAAAACCGACCAATATGGAGAAAGCTTATCGAGTCATATTAAAGTAATGAACACTCACACTCACAACCGACTTCAAAAGTTTATTAAAATATCTTCTTAAATTGAGAGCAAGACACTTTTGCAAACAGTTGAAAATATATACAGTAACAAATCTGTATGAGCAGATATCAATAGATTTATGTAGGTGAACAATTTCTATAAAACTTGTATGTATGGGTGAGAATGAGTGCGTTTATATGAGTATGTGGCTGTGTGCGAGTGTGTGCGCACAAATATAGATATATTTTGAAAGAAAATCTTTCATTTTCTTTTCTTTAAATATAATGTATGTTATTTCAATCAATTGTATTTGATATAGTAAATGTCATTTGCCGACATAACATAGCAGTCCTGGTTAAGGACAATGCTACTGCTTTACAAATAGTAATTTTCTATTTTATATATATTTTCTTTTATACCAACAAAATTTCTCTATTGTCAACGTGGTATTCATTCCATGTATTTCTTTTGTTATCGTTGATACTCTTGGTTTGAAAGCATTTAAGTAATTGCTGTGCAAAAGAACAATCCACACACACGGACGAACACACACAACACACTTCTTACGAACTAAAATATAATGAACTGTGTAAAGCTGAATTATGCGTATTACGATAAACACATCAGATCACCTGACATCAAAGAAAATATGACGATCCCAAACCAACCTAACCGGATATAATTTCAACAAAGTTCCGTATACGAAATTCTCAAGTCCATCAACTGTTTGTCTCAAATATTCCGACGCAGTGGTATTCCTGCAAGAAGAGAGATTTGGTCGACACCATCGACTCCACTACTTGACTTGTACTTAATTCTAAATCCCTGATAAAGGAAAGGTGACCTCACCAGAAAATATAGCCTTGTGACTTCATGTTGTCAGGTGACTGATTTTGAGACGTCATCGTCACTTCAGACTTTCCTTTTACTTTTGTACTTCTTCCTTCAATTATTGGACTGCGGACATGCTGAGTCAACATCATAAGGGGTTTAGTCGAAATAATCGACCCCGGTACTTATTTTTACAGTCTATCGATCTTTTTTGCCGAAGCGCCAAATTAGAAAGGCGTTAATAAAACCAAGTGTCGGGTGGGAGTCCAATCACACAGACGCAGATATAGACACATATACCACCCCCATATATATATATATATATATATATATATATATATATATATATATATATATATATATATATATATATATATATATATATATACGGCGGAGTTCCACACAGTTTTCGCCTACCAAATTCACTCACAAGGCATTAGTAGTCTCGTTGCTACAGTAGAAGCCATTTTCCAAAGGTGACGTGCTAAATGAAATGAAATAAAATAAACCAAAATGGTGCATATTCGAGCTTCTACTATGATTGAATCTACCTTTCAACTGTCCAGTATCATCACACTGGGTTATAAACTTGTAAAGGAATCGTATTAGCACGATCGTTAGAGCGTTAAATAGAATGACATGCGCTATCAATACTGAGTTCAAGTTCAAACTAGCTTCCCGCCAATGGATGCTGGACTGGTCGAATTGTTAGAAAACCAGACACAATATTAATTGTATTTAAGTTCGAGTCATTAAATCCCGAGTTCAAATCCTGCGGTTGTAAGTGAAGGCATGGCTGTGCTTAAACTTGCATTGCAAAATGTGGTTTTGGGTTTAATTTCACAGCTTGAGCGAGTGTCTTCTCTTAAATACCTAGGTTGACCCATGTACTGTGAGTGAATTTGTTTGAAGGAAACTTTGAGGAAGCCCTCGTATATATGTATGCTGGTGTGAGCCTTTGTGTTTGTGATTGTCCCCTCTTCACCGTCAACAACCAGTTCCGATTTGTTTACTTCCCCTCAACTTAACAGTTTGGCAAAACCGACTGATAAGAATAATCGTGAGAGTTTAAAGACCAAGGCAAAAAGTATTGTGGCCAATATTTGATTAAACCCTTTGATACGATACCCCAGCATGGCCGCAGTCAACTAACTGAAAGAAGTAAAATTAAAAGAAAGATATCACTTTTACTTTTAATCCCTCCAGGCTCGATCAAAATAAAGTATCAGTCAAATATTAGAATCTATGTTATCGACGAACCCTTTTCCCAAATTTGTGACCAGGTATCTATGATAGCAATTATTATTTACTTGACGCTCTCACAACCATACACGAAAGCTTCCACAAAATATAACACATTGGCTTTAAAGGAGGACAATATAGATAAGATCGAATAGATTGAAACCACCGGATTCATCTAGTGGCTTGTTTGACCAGATCTTATTTTAAAGTCAATCGGTGAAATTGGAGCCTCTTTTAACCTAATCTTCTCTAACATAGCTTCGTTTTAGGCTATTAGACTACACTGAAGTCCCAGTAAACTTTATATGAGCTATGTTGACCTTTTAAGCGATTGGGTGATATTAAAGTCGCCATCTGCTGAATCGTCCTACATAATTCAGCTTTACTCTCAGTATAGAATCACATCAGAATTAAATTTTCAATTGTTCTTAAAAGTGCTTCAAAATAATAGTTCCAAAGTTTAGCACGAAGTCATAAATTTTGTGGGAAGGACTAAATGGATTACTTGGCCACCTGTGTTCAACTGATAGTCCTTTTATCGAACTCGAAAGGATGAAAAACGAGGTTGAACCCTAACTGCTAGATACTCGGTTAGAAACCACGAACGAACGAACGAACGAACCACAACAGTTTTAGGGAATTGACCTATAATTCGACCAATCAGCGTGAATCTGTGGCATGATACGGTTATCTTGAATTTTGTATAATTAACCCTCTGTCACCTTGTAAAAACCGTTTGGTGTTCAGCTCAGAACCGAAATGGCCAACAGACCACTGAAGCTACGGACCACCACGGACAGCTACGGATCACAACATTTGACACGCACACTACAACAATGCTGAAATGATATTTATGCAACAATGATAGTTAAGCCTGCCAATTCGACAATGACGACCCGTAAATTTGAAGCATATCGTCAGTGGCCAGCTCAACTGAAGCAACAAGTAAACCACGCGACAACGCTAAGCATTTTATCCGACTCGCGAGCGATTCTGCCAACCAACCGCCTTTTCGGGCTTTAAAATGATTCTTTATATTATAAGCACAGAGCCTGAAATTTTAAGGGACAGTCTAGCCAATTTCATCGGCCCCAGTGCTCGTATGGTACCTATTTCATTCACCCCGAAAGAATGAAAATAAACGCGCCCTTGGTGGATTTTGTACACAAAATAAAAAGTCGAAAAAAGTACTTTCTATATTACTTCGCATATTTCCCGACGCGCTAGCAATTCCGCCAGCTCACCGCTTGAGAGTAACAAAGTTATTCTCTCGTGGATATGTTAGATAATATGCACGACCTTGATTCAAAGGGAAGAAGAAAAGAAAAGCGATGGGATTGCCATAACTGGAACACGAAGTAATGCGAAACAATAGCAACAATATCAATTACACGTTTAGAGAAAGTGCTGTGCCGTCTCTCTGTCTGTTGTAACCTTATTACAGTGGTTAGAGTTTCCCTGACCAAACTTATTATTGTCTTTGATTACATAAAATACACACAGACATCTTAAACGGACCCCAATTTCAGCAGTACATATTCAGGGTACAAAAAGAAATGCTAGTGTATTAAAGCATGTAATACAGGCCCAAATTCGCATATAGAACCCCGGACGATCTTTTGAGATTTTATTGTTTTTTTGACAGAAAAGTAGTCTTGCATATCATCAAATACGCTATTCTTCTCCAAGCCAATCAGGTTAAAGTGTCATGCTTTCTCTGAACAATCCTTGTGTGTCTCAACTACACAAACACTGCATTAAATTAAGTCTTTGCTTGATTTTCTTCTCTCTAACCACAACCCGTCACCCCTCATCACAACTACTAAGTTCAAGGATTTGAACTTCTCTACATTAAGATCTGACATGTAAGATCTTCTCTACCCTGGCTCATTTTGTTCAATGTTGACTGCATCGATTACGGGCTCATAATGTGATGAACTATATCTACCAACAATATTATGGATCTTCGAGCCCCCAGAAACAGCTGTTCGACTTATAACATCTTTCATTCACCTCTTTAATTTTCTCTCGTTTGCTCTCTGTGCATGTTGGGCCTATTAATATAAATATCTATTTTATTTATACTTAAAAATTCATCATCTTAAAATCTTCACATTTTGCTTTCTCTTTGTTTGCATGTATACACATATACATATTTTGTATTTCATAACCTAACAATTATATCTAATATATCTGATATATTTAATATATTTAATGTATCTAATTTGTTTCTCCTCATAATTACCTCTATATCAGTTCTCTTATGGCCTTGTTGAATCAATACCCTGTAAGGCCATCGCGGTCTAGGTTTGAATCTTTTGAGCACTACAAAGTGTTTTCAATACTGAGAATCTCTGGATCTCATCCATGAACTATATATATATACATATATATATATATATATATATATATATACTCTTTACTCTTTTACGTGTTTCAGTAATTTCACTATGGCCTTGCTGGAGGACCGCCTTTAGTCGAAGAAATCGACCCCAGGACCTATTCTTTGTAAGCCTAGTACTTATCCTATCGGTCTCTTTTGCCGAGCCGCTAAGTTACGGGGACGTAAACACACCAGCATCGGTTGTCAAGCGATGTTGGGGGACAAACACAGACACACAACCATACACACACACACACGCACACGCACATATATATATATATATATATATATATATATACGACAGGCTTCTTTCAGTTTCCGTCTACCAAATCCACTCACAAGGCTTTGGTCGGCCCGAGGCTATAGTAGAAGACACTTGCCCAAGGTGCTATGCAGTGGGACTGAACCCGGGACCATGTCGTTGGTAAGCAAGCTACTTTACTACACAGCCACTCTTGCACCTATCTATCTAACTATCTATATATATATCTCTATATATATATATATATATATATATATATATATATATATATATATATATATATATATATATATATATATATATATATATATATATATATATATATATATATATATATATATATATATATATATATATATATATATACGATGAGCTCCCACGCAGCTTCTGTCTACCTAATTCGCTCACAAAAGATTAGTCAGCCTGGGGGTATAGTCGAAACACTTGTCCAAGTTGCCGCGCAGTGGAACTGAACCGGATACATTGTGTTTGCAAAACGTGCTTCTTAACTGCTTCTCGATTTATGACTTTCACTATGTTATTGCAGCTGGATAAAATTACGTCCAGATATCAGTGTTTGGATTTCGTGTACAGGGTGGAATTCTTTGGAACCCACAATATCCCCGTTGATGCAACACTGTGCAACCATTCTTGATTATATCTGTTAAAACATGTAATATATGCGTGAACGTGCTTATGTGCTTCTGTATTCGTATTTCAATGCATCTGCTAATCTATTTATCAACATATATCTTGTTTCTCTTTCACTTTGCCGGTTTCTCCCTACTTCCAACTCTCTCCTTCTCCCTTCCCCCTCTCTCTTGCTTTCCCTCTCTCGGTTTTTATTATTATTATTATTAAAAAAAAAAATTTTATTAAGCAAGGCGGCGAGCGGACAGAATCGTTAGCACACCGGTCAAAATGCTTAGCAGCATTTAGTCTGTTTTTTATATTCTGAGTTCAAATTCCACCGAGGTTTACTTTACCATTCGTCCTTTTGGGGTCGATAAAATGTGTACCAGGGGAGATGTAATTGACTAGTCCCCTCCTCCAAAATTTCAGGCCTTGTGCCAATAGTAGAAAGGATTCTTATTAAAGGCATTTCGTCTATCTAACGGTCTAAGATCAAATCAAATTCTTTTGAGATCAACTTTGCCTTTCATCATTTCGGGGTCGATCAAATAAGTACCAGTTAAATACTGGAGTCGATGTAAACGACTGGTCCCTTTCCCACAAATTTCATGTTTTGTACCTATAGTAGAAACGATTAGTTTTATTATGATTATTAGCTTTCCTTTGGCTGGTTGCTGTGAGAAAGAAGTTGTTTGGTGGACAAGACTGAAAGACATGAGGACAGAGCGTGCTTCTCCGGATTTATGTTTTTCTAAGAAAAAAAAACGATATATATGCATATATGCTATTGTAGGTCAGTTTGCAAAATGTTGTGGCGTACATAGAAAAACTTCCAAATCAGTTCCCTAAACACTCGTATCAGGAACAACTTACACAGCTACAACTATATGTTTAAAGCGCCACAATTATATACCTGCTTATCTAAATTGTTTAATTGGATATTTTTACAAAAGTACATCGACGCATATTTTCCTAGTATCTCTGATTAACCATCTACAACCAGAGTATCACACTCTACTAATTCGCTAATCTACAAATTAGAGATGGCAGATATACAGAAAACTCGAGTCCAAAATTTTGGACTCTTGCATTCAGAGAGACCATAAAAAAAAAAGAAAAAACCATTCGGCTATAAAAGTAGTTCACCATGACTTTAGTGCGAAAACAAACTATAGAATCCATACACGCGCGTGTGCACACACACACACACGCACACACACACACACACACGCACACACACACACACACACACACGCACACACACACACACACACACACACATTGATATTTAGCAAAAGCAACACAGTAACTCAAGGGCCGAGAGTCTCGTGCGTTGGCACTTATGAAAGTAGTAACGGGTCGGAAAGCTGGTGCGGATTACATTTTTCTCTGGATTGTTCTAGATCGAATTTTGAAACCATTGCAATGTCACGAGGATAATTGATTTTTGTTTTTTTTTTGCAAATAGTTTGTCTGTTATATTGTTCAATAAGTATTAGATAAATAAAGAATGAAAGAAAGAAACCTTGTCTGTATCTTTACACACATATGTAACTAGTTTGATAAGTGCCAACGCACGAAAATCTTGACCTTTGAGTCACTCTGTTGCTTCTGCTGAACATACTTTTCTATTCTATGCATAAGGCCCGAAATTTTGGGGGAGGAGACCAGTCGATTAGATCGATGCCAGTATGCAACTGGTACTTAATTTATCGACCCCGAAATGATGAAAGGCAAAGTCGACCTCGGCTGAATTTGAACTAAGAACGTAAAGACAGACGAAATACCGCTAATCTTTTCGCTTGGCATGCTAACGTTTCAGCCAGCTCGCTGCCTTCTTCTGCTCAATATTAATTAAAATATACATATACTCATATTTTGAGTACTATTTTTACCTGTTTGCATCATCGTACCTGTATGTATGTATGTATGAATATATGTGTGTGTATAGTCGCAGATATATAGAGATAAATGGCTGCATTTATCTTTTTGGAGGAAACATACAGCACACAAACAACTATGAATAAATATGTGTATCCCTGCATGTCAGAATGTGTGTGTTTCGCCTGTGTGTATGTGTGTATTTGTATGTCTGTGTATTTATATATTGAATATTAACGATGTGTGTACAAGATGACCTAACTATTTCTAGCTGTCTAAATGTTGTATATCCACCCATAGATAACGACGATTAAATCCTACAAAAATAGATGCCCACGACTTGCATGCTGTTATGATATTTCCACAGCCATCTGCTTGTAAAAT
Source organism: Octopus bimaculoides (assembly GCF_046866305.1). Classification (NCBI taxonomy): domain Eukaryota; kingdom Metazoa; phylum Mollusca; class Cephalopoda; order Octopoda; family Octopodidae; genus Octopus; species Octopus bimaculoides. The sequence continues at coordinate 18,080,454 of NC_142932.1, read as the reverse complement.
CTACTTCCTTCATATCTGCTAAGTAGATTTCGGTATTTTAAAGATTCTGTACAATGGCCGTTTGTTATATCGCTTATCAAAATCAACCTGATGATTTGATCTCATCATCCTCTTCTTTCATACGGTCCGCGTCCCAGAGCATACGAATAGAGTTATTTGTCGAAAATAATTGATGGTAATTTGCAACTAGTTCACTTGATATTAAATCAACTTAAAGTTTAGAGGTTTCAGAACTGTTGTTGACACTCAAATATATTCACGATAAGACTATCTCGGAAAAGTATGACCAAAGTGTTTTATTTAACGTTTGGCATACGGTTTCATTCAGCTTTCAGAACCACTGTGACATTCAAATGTATTCATAATACTAATACCACCATGTATGAACACCGTGTTTCATTTAACGTTTATACTGTTTCATTTAGCGCTCAGAGCCTTTGTGACCCACAAATAAATTCATAATAAACTTACACTGCAATGTATGAGCAGAGTGCTTCATTTAATGTTCGGTACACTGTTTCTTTTTGCCTTCAGAATATTTGTAACATTCAAATGTATTCCTGATAAAACTAATATTATAGTGTATAAACATACAATTCCATTTAAGGTTTGAAGATTTCAAAACCACCGTTGCCTCTCAAATGTAACCGTGATAAAACTAACGCTGCAATGTATGAATAGACTGTTTCAGATTTAAATTCCGCAACCGATGTTGTTATTTTACACATAATATGAAGCAATATGAAAGAAGTGTAGCTGCTATTACTAGCAACTCTTTTGATTGCGTATAAGCAACTTACTACTGTACATAACACAATAGCCTAATTAGACTTATATATTAAAGAGGTTGAAACCTCTTGAAACAGATGCTTAAAAGGGAGACAATTAATGCCAAGACCATCACACTTGTTACTGTAATTGTCATTTTGTTGTCATTTTTTTATTATTAATTAATAATACACACACACACACACACACACACACACATATATATATATATATATATATAAACGTATGCTGTATGACGCATGTATATATATATATATATATATATATATATATATATATATATATATATATATATATATATATATATTACAAATTAAAAGGGTAAAGGATTATCAATTTATTAATTAATAAATCAATTAACAATTAACAATTTTTACCAAGCCCATCGGTATGAAAGCACCATTATTGGTGGAGAACTTATTTAAAAGCTCATATATATTTATAAATATAATTAAATATAATTATAATTATAATTATAATTATATATATATATATATATATATATATATATATATATATATATATATGTATGTATGTATATATATAAATACATATAAATATAAACGTATGATGTATGATGCATATATATATCAAGTAGTTAGCGTGAAAAAACCTCATGAGGCTTTTTTCCTTATGTGGTTTTTTTCACGCTAACTACTTGATAAATTCTTATAAAGATTTTATCCTAACATTATATGTCTGTGTGTCTGTGTTAGTGCTTGTCTCCCAAGACCTCTTGACAAACAGTGTTGGTTTGTTTACGTCTCCATAGCTTACTGGTTCGACGAAGAGAGGTACTAGTGTTGAAATGTCCTACTAAACCCTTGAAGGCCGTGCCCCAGCATGACCGCATTCTAATGCAAATAAGTAACAGATAAAAAGGTGTAAAATGTGACCTCTTAATATATCAGCAGCTAACATATAGGTAGGCAATCGCACAATTCATTCAGAGTTTTATTTACTTTCACAAAACTATTTGTGTATCTGGACAAACAATTTAGTTCAGAAAATAGAGAAGGAGTGTTTACAATAAATGTGAACAGCATTGTGATCTGTACTTACATTTCCTACTCCACACCAAAATTTGATAATCGTATTCAAGGAATAATCCGTCTGTTATATAAATATGACCCACGTGACATTGTTGAGGTTAGTTTGTGCTGTTTGAAATTTTGCAATTTCTCAGAAATTGAAAGATTTTACCGGGAATTCTCAACAAACGTACAAACATATGATTGGACGTGTGTGCGTCTGTATGTCTCTCTGTGTCTGTGTTGAAATGTCCTACTAAATCCTTGAAAGCCGTGCCTGTGTGTATATGTGTGTCCGTGTGTGTGCGTGTGCGTAAGTGTGTGTGTGTGTGTGTGTGTGTGTGTGTTTATATATAGGAGATATATGTCTATGTATGCATGTATTCATGTGTTTGGGTATATGTGTGTATGTACATATATGTATGTTATGTATATACACATATCTTTATGTATAGAATGTATGTATATGTGACGCATATTCAAAACCAGTGGCTCTAGTTAAAGCCCAGCATAGAAAGATCAGATGACAATATGCTATTGTCAAAAAAGGAGGATACGCAAATCCTTTTGCAGGCAGAAATGTACTTTAAATTTATACCCCAGGAAAGAAAAGTAAGGATCAGCAAAATTTCTATCTGAAGTGAAAAATAAGCATAAATGTATTTAGAGGATTGCTTTGAAACCACGTAGAAGTGAAATAATTCAATGAATACACACACACACACACACACACACACACACACACACACACACACACACACACACACACACACACACACGCACACACACACACACGCGCGAATATGTACCTTGCTTACCAACCACATAGTTCCGGGTTCAATCCCACTGCGTGGCACCTTGGGCAAGTGTCTTCTACTATAGCCTCAAGCCAACCAAAGCCTTGTGAGTGGATTTGGTAGACGGAAACTAAAAGAAGCTTGTATCATATATATATATATATATTGAAAGATTTTACCGGGAATTCTCAACAAACGTACAAACATATGATTGGACGTGTGTGCGTCTGTATGTCTCTCTGTGTCTGTGTTGAAATGTCCAACTAAATCCTTGAAAGCCGTGCCTGTGTGTATATGTGTGTCCAGCTTACATAAATTATTATCGTTTTAAATACAATCTAAACGAAGTTTAAGGTTAAAATGATAATAAAGATAAAATGAGTACATATTTAACCGGTGTAATAGTTAAAGCTATACTATTTTGTCCCTAATATTACATATATATATATATATATATATATATATATATATATATATATATATATATATATATTGTTGTACTTGGGGATGGTCATATATATATATATATATATATATATATATATATATATATATATATATATATATGTAATATTAGGGACAAAATCCAAAATTACAGGTAAAAAACTCAATTAAAATCAATTTATAAAAAATTAAAATTAAATTGAGCTTTAAAGATCATAATATATATAAAAATATATAGTTTTAGGGAAAAGAACCAAGTTTCAAGAACTCATCGATGAAAATCCACTATCACATATAGAAAAGTTAATAATTAAAAGCACAATATATGAGTATAATATGAAACAAAGTAAATATCATAAGATAAAGATAGTAAAATGACTACACGTGTTTCATAACTAATTTTCAAATAGAAAGGAAATTTAAATCGATTACAATCAATTAAATTATCGAAGATAAATTCTATTCAAAAATACAGCTAATCGTCAGGTCGTAAATAGAACAATAATTATAATAAATAAATATATATATCAACCAACAATAAGTACCAAATGAATTTATCTAAAATACTTATTTTATAAAGATAGAAAAATTATTAAAAATATCAAAATATCAAAATAATAAACATTCCATAATCATCCCTACTTCCATTATAATAAATGCTAACATGTATATTATATACAAAAACCAGCTTACATAAATTATTATCGTTTTAAATACAATCTAAACGAAGTTTAAGGTTAAAATAATAATAAAGATAAAATTAGTACATATTTAACCGGTGTAATTGTTAAAGCTATACTATTTAAAACTAAAAACGTTAATTTAATTATCATTAAAAATCAATTGAACAATAGAAAAATACAATAATACTATTTCTACAAACGTAGAAATAAAAATAAAAATATGAATGAAAAAATTATGAATGAAAAAATTAAGAATGAAAAATATTATTAAGAATAAAAGATTAAACTTTATATATACTAAGTTTTAATTTAAAAAACCTTTAACGATATTATAAACAATAAAGACTAATTATTAATCAAATATTATTAATCAAAAATAATCGAAAATATATCAACACTATTCAAATCGTGGTCTTATATTATATTGAAATGATACTATAACTTCTAAATAATTTAGTGTTAAATAAGTTATCTATTAAAAATAATCTTTAAAAAAACAAATGAATAATATAAAAAACAAGAATACATATTATTTTCAAATAGTAGAAAATCGTTTAGCAAAGTAAAAACAGTACTTATCCATATTTTTCCGTAATTCAAATTGAATTACGGAAAAATGCCTAGCAAAATGCCTAGGACATCTTGGTATATCTAGTGGGATATCCTCTTCATTATGCATGAACAAGATGTGACACAGGCTTCATAGTTTAATGCAACACGATAAAAATGCACAAAACCTACCTATAACGGACAGTCTCAAGATGGATCGAACGATCGTTGTACAGAATAAAGACTTGTGCTACATCTACCTTCTGTTTCCTTCATCAATTATTATTATGTATATATACCTATGTGTGGGTGTGTAATTTTTCATGAGGTTAGTGCTTTTGTGTGGCTGTTCGAGTTATATTTTAGTTCTCATTTCTAGCATGTGTAGGTGCTATTTTGAACCGTCATTTATTAGTTTTACCTTTTTGGTTTTAATTGCCATAGCCACTTATATTATACTGTATTTAATATATCTTAATATGTTAATATATTATTATAATATCATATTGTATGTCAGTATAGACTTTGATCGTTTTAAATTTTAGCGCTCGCTTTTCAACGGTTTTTTTTTTTCACAAGAACGAATGGGAGTAATTTAACTCGGAGTAACTGTGGAAGCCTCTGACAAGAAACAAGATCATATTGACCAAATTTCGAAATCACATGATAAGATTTTATCAAACTACTTCATACCAGGGTATGCGAACAACGAGAGAAACAAATGGAAAACAAGACAAGTAACATAAATAACGATCCTTCATCAGTTGTCGGCTATTTATCTACTCCACATTTCGAGCAATTCATGACAATATGTGGCTTCGAAAAACAGTTGCTCACGCGAACCAGAAGGAAAATTTGGGCTTTATGGAGGGTCAAAGCTGGTAACAATAACTGGACAGTGGAGACATACAACAAACCAAGCGGAAACAAACAGGGAGGGTCGTTAGGCCAGACGAGGTAAGGTAGCGCACTGGAGTAATATTCTTTGATGAGAGAAAAGATAGGAGAGGAGATACATAAGAATGCATCTGTTCCGTGCGACAGGATGATGGAAAAGAAAGATGATCACATGAGGAAAAGAAAGATGGACGATCGTCACGTGTGAGCAACGAGAGAGAGAGATAGTAATGGAGGAAGAGGGAGAGACAGAGAGACAGATAGAAAACGGAGAACGGGAGAAAAAGAGAATTAAAGAAGGGATGAGAGAGAAAAAAATGAAAGGGGAGAAAGGAGAAAAAAGAATTAGAGAAAGGATGAGAGAGAAAATGAAAAGCGTAGGGTCACATCAAAATTATTAAGATAAACTTACTCGGAAATGGATGCGTGACGTTCAATCATATAATTATATAAATAAATAATAATTATATAAATGCATATATACATACATATATGTACATACTTACATATATATGTATGTATATGAATATATGAGTACAGGACATCAAAAAACGTAAACAACATGAAATACGACGGCAAACTAAGCAAATAAATCAATAAAAATACATAAAAGAATAACTAGTAAATGGTATGAAATGACTACGCACGTTTCATGGCTATATTTTCAAATAGATAACTACTAAAACCAATTCAATTAATAATTCGATTAATAATCAAATCGATCTACAGTTAAATCTATTCAAAAATATAGTCACTCGTCAGGTCTAAAATAAAAATAATAATAATAAAAATCAATGTACGTATTGTAACTTATACTAAATATCTAAATATCTAAAAAACAATGTTTATTTTAACAATAAATAAATAAAAAATCGAAAAACATTAAACAATATTTCGTATTGAATTATTTAATAGTGTTTTTTCTTTAAATTATAAACATATATTTTATATTGGGAAATTTGATTTAGTATTGCTAAATTGAATTTTTCCCTGTAAGTCTTGGAATTTATGCCCTAATATTATATATATATATATATATATATATATATATATGTATATATACATACATACAGAGAGAAATAAGAGACAATTTAAAATAATAGTTCTTGCATATTTTTGCATTATTGGAGCAAATTGGG
>NC_142932.1:18056625-18066625 GCF_046866305.1 Octopus bimaculoides | reverse complement strand
CACCAACATTGCTTTACAACAGATGCTAGTGCGTTTACGTCTCCATAAACTAGCGGTTCGGCAAAAGAGACCGATGGAATAAGTACGAGGCTTACAAGGAATAAGTCCTGGGGTCGATTTGCTCGACTAAAAGCGTTGCTCCAGCATGGCCGCATTCAAGTGACTGAAAGAAGTAAAAGAAGTAAAAGAATAAAAGAATAAAAGAATAATAAAAAAATTCAGTAATCAGATCATCAGTAATTACTAAGTAAAGTTTGATAAAAATTTCAGTTACTCTTACACTTCCGTAATCCAATGTTCCTTCTAAGGCTTCGGCCCCCGACGCAGCTCAGTCGTTTGAATATAACCACCCGGTTTAATTTGAGCTACCACCCCAACGAAGACAATTGAATTTTAAAATTTAACGTGTGTATATTTTTTACAATCGTAAAATATATATTCAAAAGAATGTGTAATATACTTAACAGTTGTAATATATTTTATAATGGCGAGATGGTTTGCCGGCGAGTTGACTCTGCCCCTGTATGATGTATATAGTAATAACATGCCAATGTCTCGGCAAAAAATTAAAAATTAGCATCGGTTAAGCATCAGCAAAAATTTATATTATGGTTTTGGTATGTGTACACAGCGGTTTTTTGGGGTGGAGAATGTTTTGTTGCGCATTAAATGAGAGGAGGAGCCTGGAAGGTTTTTAAAAAAGTTTTTTTTTTTCCATGAGTATATTCCATTGAAATTTTTTAGCTCCTTTTTCATTTGATAATTATTTAATAATTATTAAATTCTTATATAATTTTTGGTTCAGGAAACCATTCAAATTCTATGAGTAAGACCCGTCAAATTTGTCTGACTAATGTACTCAGTTATATTGAACTTGGCTTAAACTGGTTTTGTAATCTATATTTTAAAATAGAGCTGTGTGTGTGTATTCGCTTTCCACGCCAAAACGTCTGCGCGAATTGCCTCCATACTTGGCATGTGTAAATGATTTCATTCCGGAAAATATAATAGAGTATTCAGTTTGTTTTTTCTTTAAAACAAATGATCTTGCTTTATATATATGATTCACTTCTTTCAAAAGGTTTTTCAATACCAACTTCCGGTATGGACGTAGCAATGGAGAATTGTTCGTTTTCATTTGCAAACCCTCTCACTTTTTCTTTAAATAACTTCATTTCAAGTTTTAATTCACTATTTGCAAGCAACTACGATAACTTACAGAAAGAAGTGACAACCTTGGGAGGAGCCTTTTCGGTAAAAAAAATTTTTTTAAAGTAATTGTAAATATTTTCAGAGGAAAAGGAGTACGATTCAAGGGAGATTTGGCTGTTGTTTCTAGCACATCCCAAGCTACCCTCCATTTTCACACCCGCATGTATTTATTAAAATGCATCAATACATTACGGAAATGCACTTGCATAGCAAGTGACTTGATCTGAGATAGTGTGCTGAAACAAAAACAATTGCAGCGTGGAAGATATTTGTAAGTCTTTTAACAACACACAAAAACAGTTAGTTTCAATTCAGTTAAATTTCATTTGTATCAAAATGTTTTCGTTGCTTTGAAACGGCGACTTCTTCACTTAGAAAACTTGGCTAAGTTTTGTCAGTGACAAATACCTTCCACGCTGAAATTGCCATCAATACATTCGACAATGAGAAGCAACGGCAATCGTAATCTATGCAGTTTAAAAGATATTTGTATAAAATTTCACTAAAAGCTATCCATTTTCCTGAAAGTTACGAGGGAAAAACGTCGGATCATGTGAATTTTGCGAAACTCCTCTCCCCAGCCTCTCGGAAAAATTCTTTCTCATAAGCCCCGATATATTCTGCATCCACAGCGTCTGACGACATTTGTTGAAAATCTTCTTAAAAAGTATACATTTTTCTGGAAGTTATGAGGCAACAAAGTCGAGTGGGGTACATATCTGTAGTTATGCAGCTATATCTATCTATATCTATATCTATCGAGACCAACCGTTCTTTTATTTCAATGCATTAATCTTCTTGACGCTTTTACGATCCAGCCTTTAATTCCACATTGGGGAGTTTCGCCCCTAGATTGTTTCGCTGTATTATTTAGTTATTTATGAGTGTCTGTATGTATAAATATGTAAATATTTCTATAATAAATGAGTTTATTTATTCATCGTAAATATCTACATTTGCATAAATTAACTATTGATTCTTCATATTTTAAAAACATTCATATTTCTAAAAGCTATTCATATTTCTAAAAAACTTTCTTGGGGAAATCCCCAGCTTGTTGGGCTCGCTTTGCTTGCCATTCCCCACCCTGTAGTGGAGGGGGCGTTTAAAATTTGATTCGCCTAGGGTGTCAGTTACTCTTGGACTGGCCCTACACACACACACGTGCGTGTGTGTGTGTGCGTATGTTAGTGTGTTTATTTTGTGCTTATCCTTTACCACTTGATAAACGATGTTGGTTTGTTTATATTCCCGTATCATAATAATTCAGTGAAAGACATCACTTTAATAAGTGCTAAACTTAAATAAAATACTGGGATCTATCTATTTCACTAATTAAGCACTTCAGATTTTTGCCACGACATGGCAATGCCTGCAGTCCGTTGAGAGAAAAAAAATAAAAGTGTCTATTCTCAATAATCGTTTCAGTTAGAGACACCGGGTTTGAAATTTGTTGGGTAAGGAGCTAATCTAGTATGTCGGCGACACTGCCAGCTAACAGTCTTCCGAAAGTAAATAATCTTTTCTATTACAGGTACGAAGCCGAAATTTTGGTAGAGGGGGGCTGGTCGATTACATGGATCGCAGTGCTGAACTGGTACTTATTTTATCAACCGCGAGAAGATGAAAAGGCAAAGTTGAGTTCGGCGGAATTTGAACTCCGTGCTAAAATGTCGCTAATCTGTAAAAAAAATGTAAATCCGTGAAAAAATGTCTTTAAACATTTTGTTCAGCGCGCTAGCAATACTATCTGCTTGCTGTCTTCTGAGATTAAGTAAAAGGCGCAAAGAAATAACAAAATTTTAACCTAAATAACCTCAGCTTTGTAAAATATATCTAAAAGTTTACATGTCATTGAGGTAAATATCTAATGTAAGTAAACACAATGACAGTTTCTCGTATATCAAAGAAATGCCGTGCTATTTTACAGTTCATAGCTATTATATTCCAACTGTCCTAACCTGGTATGTAACACACATTCAAGTACATTGTGAGCCCACAAGGTGGAAACAAATGTCCATTAAAAGCTCTATAGGGAATTATGGTGTTTACGGGATTCGAAATTTACTTAGAAATGATAGATCTTTTCAATTTGATGGCAGATTTTTTAATTTAATTATTTTAAACTAAACACTTTGAAACTTCGGATACTGGTAGAAGGTGTCACATAGAACAGAGTTTATTCTTAACGTTTTTGACAAAATTTTGTATTTTAGAAGTTATTTCGTGTTAAATTTGTCGTATTTGGGTAATTTTAACCAATCAATGACGTGTATTCAGCTGAAGAAAATTGCTGCTGCTTTTGCGAACAACAACTTCCGAGTCCTCCTAACAAAACCCCTCTTTAATAACCATGAGATGTTTTTATAGCAACATAGGTTTGCTGTATAAGGGTTGGTTTGAGGCTAAATAACAACAAAATTATTACTGAGCCAGACCAAGAACGGAGCTTGTATGTAGTTGCTTGATCTGCTAGAAAAAGTAGCCAAACTTTTTTATGTACAGAATCGAAAAACCTCTGATACATTCAGCCAGTATCCGAAGTTTTAAACTGTTTAGTTAAGAAAGATTAATTTAAAAATCTGTAAGATCCGTGAAACTACTTTCGTACAACTCCGAATATTAGCCATAATATGTACCGAGTTTCCATAACATTTTCTGTATGATTATACTGTTGAGGAATGAAACCTTTAAAATCGAGGGAGGAAATTCAAAGTGTTGTCTGGGCATAATGGTAGCATATCTGTCATGTTCAGAATTGTGGATTCGAGCCTCTCCGGTAGCATTTATTTGTTTCCTGTCGATGGCGGTTTTAAACCTTGTTGTTCTACATAGTATTATATATAGCATCATCTACTTCAAGTTCCATTGTTAAAAGAATCGATTTGTGTGTGTGTGTGTGTGTGTGTGTGTGTGTGTGTGTATACATACACGCATATATTGGTTACAGAATTACTGCATGTTGGCGACAGAATCACTGAGTTAGCAAAGAAACTCCGCTGTTAATGAGTGAAAGTGGTGTTCCTTCCCTAAAAGATTATGTGCGTGCATGTGCGTGTGTGTGTGCGCGCACAATTATTTCTTACGTAGATTGCAAGGTTTCCAATTAACTGTGCGGATTACGTAATAGTAATTGGTTTGCCTATAATATTAGCGACCTTAATTATGTATAAATATCAAATTAATCGGTCTGAAGACCGAAACCGGTTCGTTGGGTTATCTCTTTATGTCTGCACTCTAATGTAATTATGAAGTCAATCCCATTAAAATGGCAATACTGAAAAAGGGCCAAAGGTCATATCCGCTCGTTACTAGCACAAATACTTTCGTATCCTGTTCGAGTTGCGATTAATGATGATAATAATAATAATAATAATAATAATAATATCGATAAATCATAAACAAAAGTCAGAAGTTAACTTCCACTGGTTGATACAGTATTCAGCATCTTCCTACAAATCTAAAACAGGAAATCAAAAAAACGTGACACCATTCTATCTTTGAAAAGGCTAAAGCTGATAGCCTTGTCCCCACTTTCCTTTGTTTTTAGCGGACAATAACTGACGCAACACCCACAACAATTACGACGATCATTGCCCTGATTATATTTCCCTCATTAGGAGTTTTAGAATACTCTACTAATTGCTGCAATCCCAAGAAACAAAAGTTAGATCGAGGAAGTTAGACATGGTCTAACTAAAAAGTTAAGACATGGTCGCTCAGTCCACAAGAAATAGCAGCTAACTCTCCTTCATCGAATAATTGATATACATTTGATGCACTGTGCCTGAAAAAAAAAGTGAGAGGACAGGGTAGGATGGTAACAGCCGGAATGAGGTTGGATATCAGGTGTAATGTGAGCAGGTGTAAGTAATATCCATGTGTATCGTCATTAAAAATATATCCACATACATGCACCCGTATACATATATACATATATACATATATACATATACACACTAGCACACACACAGACACACACACGCACACACAAGCACACACACGCAGGTATATATATATATATATATATATATATATATATATATATATATATATATATACCTGCACGCTGGTGACGGAATCACTGACTTAGCAAAGAAACCCCGCTATTAGTGAGTAAAACTGGTATTCCTTCCCTAAAAGATTATGCGTCGAAACAGCTTCCATCGATTCAGTTTCACTCTGAGGGTATCGACTGACATGAGGATAGAGATAGAGAAAATATATTTTCTTGAAGTTGCTAAGTGAGCTTCTTAAACATTCTACCATATCCCGCCTCTATACGCGCGCACGTAGGTGCAGACACGCTGCGTGTGTGTAGATTTATACATACATACATACATACATACACATATAAAATATATATATATGTATACATATGTACGTATGTATGTATGTATACGTAAATATATATATACATATAACCCGCCCTGCCGTTTCCCGCCTCCCTTTTCCCCTCACCTACCATCCCACCACCCTACCCCTCCAACGCTCCATTCTCCGAGCTTTTCGGCGCGTCCAGTCCGACCCCTCCACCTCCCACATCTTCCCTAATCGACCCCTCCCCTCCTTCAAACGAGCCCACAACCTACGGGACCTCTTGGTCCACAGCTTCTTCCCCAACCCAACCTCCCAACCTGGCTCGTTCCCCTGCTCCCGCCCACGCTGCCGCACTTGCCCTTACCTCTCCAACACCACCCTCCTCACCAGCACCCATCACCGACCCTATCGCATCACCGACTCCTTCACCTGCACGTCTACCAACATCATATATTGCCTCTCCTGTTCTCTCTGCCAATCCCTGTACATCGGACAAACGGGGCGCCGCCTGGCCGACCGATTCGCGGAACACCTCCGAGATATCAACGTCGGCAATGACACCCCGGTGTCACGCCACTTCCGTTCTGCCGGCCACTCCTTGCGGCAACACCTGTCTGTGTTTGGATTGTCCATGCACAGGGGCCATCCGGACTCCCGTTTGCGCCGTGAACAGGGATTAATCTTCTATCTTCGCTCCTTTGCGCCACATGGGCTCAACTCCCCTCCACTCTTCATCTAACCCCCTCCTCCTGTCTCTCTCCCCCACCCTCCCTCCTGCCACCCATCTCTCCCCTCCCCCACCTCCTGCTCCGACTCCTACTTCTTTGTACGTCTCTTCACCTCTCTTCATACTTCTCTCCACTCCCACTTCTCTTCACCCCTACTCTTTCTCTCCTCTCTCTTACTCTCTCTCACTCTCTTCTCTCGTACTCCCCCCTCTCTCACTCTTACTCTCTACACTCTTACTCTCCTACTCTCTACACTCTTACTCTCTTACTCTCTCACCCTTACTCTCTCACTTTCTTCCCCTCTCTCTCACTCTCTTTCTCTTCCTTTCTTTCTCCCCCCATACCCTCTTCCCTCTCTCTCACTCTCTTTCTCTTCCTCCCCCCATACCCACCTTCCCCTCTTTCTCCCCCATACCCACCTTCCCCCTCTCTCCATCCCCCTTCCCTCTCTCCTCTATTCCTCTCCCCTCCCATACCCATCTTCCCCCTCTCTTACATCCACCTTCCCCTTCTCCCTCTTCGTCAACACCCCCTCATAAGCTCATCCCACCACACCCCAACATACTCCTACTCTACCTTCCCACTCCACCCCATCCAATTCCTTACACCCACCACCCACCCTTACCCACATACCCCACATACCCCACAGACCCCTACCTCTACCCCACACTCCACCCATGCCTTCCCCACCTCCCAACACCCTCACATCACACCACACCAATACCCTCGCATCACACCACGCACACCACACCAATACGCTCGCATCACACCATGCACACACTACAACTGACCAACTACTTTCTCCCTTCCCCCATTTTCAAACTACATACGTCAAGATCACCAGCAGTCTACCTCCCACACACAGCCCCTCGTTCCTGATCACCGTTTGTTATTTCCCCCTTTCTTAGCTCTCCTGAAATAAGAATTTCTAACTTCCGGTCAGCCATTGTTATGATCGGCCATTATTATGATTGACCGTTGACTGAACACTATTCAATTTTTTTTCTCCGTGTTTTTCTCCTTGTCTCCGTATTCTTTCTGTTGAAGAGCGTAGCTCGAAACGTCAAAGACTTTCCGTATTCCCGAGCGTCATACTAATATATACTTTTGTTATTTACACCACCTGTCCTCGTCTGTTGTTATTTTTTGTATATTCTCCCATATATATATATATATATATATATATATATATATATATATATATATATATATATATATATATGTATGTATGTATGCATGTATGTATGTATATGCATATACATACATATTTATATATGTATATGAAATCAAGAACATAATCAGGGTAGCTAATAAAGTTGAGGAGAGGTATGAAATAAAAACTCTCCCTGAGAAGCATTGGCAAAATCTAATTATCAGAAGATTTTTTTTTATTTTTTAATGGGCCGGTTCACTGAGAAGATAGTAAATGGGTACTTGCACAAAATACATAAAGCATAGACAAGGTTGATCAAAAGCTTGGCATGGAGTACCGAAAAGTTTATGACATCCACTTCAAATGTCACTTCCATGCAACTCATGAACAAGAGACCCCTAACAAGTACCTACAGCATAAAAGCAGAAAACATTGACAGAGAACAAGCGTAGGCTGTGCAAGACTAAGACTGAAGAATCGGCAACATAAATTGGCAACTCCTAGAGAATGTCTTTCAGATATTATATTTCCATGAGGCATGAGGCGGTAACCAGAAGAGTCTGAAACAGTACATAAAAAAAAAGGCCTACAGATGGAGATCGATGGTCCGAATACTGGTGAAATTTCAAAGTTAAAACAGCCACCAAGTTAAAACACAAATAGCCAAATATTGTTGTGTGGGATCACAAAGAAAAGATATGTTCTGTTATGGAAGTTAATTGTCCTCTGGACACTAATGTGAGTAAACTGCATGAGAAAGAGGACATTTTTAGACTATTGATAAGGAGTTGGCAAATTTAGTTCCCAAGATGCACTCGCAGTTTCATAATATTATTACTGGAGCACGAGGACACATACCAATCCGTCTAGAGGAAAGTTTAGCGGAACTTGGACAGAGAACACAAGTCCTTGATTTATATCCTACAAGTAATAACGATATCTGGGATAATAAAAATCTTCAAGACCTCCCTATGATTTAAAGGATGAGGAACAAAAAGATGCTTCCCTTCATATTCTAAATTAAAAGAGAAAGAGAACGTAAACATATATGTATCCATAAACATCTGTTTATTTGTCTATCTGTTTATCTATCTATCTATGTATATTCATAAGTATGTGTGCGTGTGTGTGTGTATGCATGCATGTATGTATGTATTTTTGTATAGATGTAACCATACACGTGCTGTTGGTGATATTCTTCTTTCTCTGGAGCTTTTCGTTTTCTTTTCTGATGAGGAACAATGCACGAAAAGTCAAGAACCCTCTTTTTTTTCTGCCTTTACCGAGCATCAAACTAATACATTCCATGTCTGCGTCCACTTGTTTTGCCGTTGTTATCTTTAATATCTGATTATTCTATTCTACTATATACATACATACATACATACATACATACATACATACATACATACATACATACATACATACACAAAGGTGAGGAAATAAACTAGGAGGTTACACAGTTGCTTAAAAGGACCAAAAACAAATTTAAACGCTAGGCGTAAATTTGATTAACAATTAGAATCTGAAACGATTTGTGACAATAGTTTGTTTCCTTCGCTCTAATAAGCTCGTCAAGCGAATAAAAAAAAATAAAGGGAAAGCGTGACAGATGG
Organism: Octopus bimaculoides; assembly: GCF_046866305.1. Taxonomy (NCBI): domain Eukaryota; kingdom Metazoa; phylum Mollusca; class Cephalopoda; order Octopoda; family Octopodidae; genus Octopus; species Octopus bimaculoides. The sequence goes on along the minus strand of NC_142932.1, from coordinate 18,057,596 downwards.
TAGAATCTATAATTGTGTCAAGAGAGGCGAACAAATTGAAATAATGTAGTTTGCAATATTTCCAAGTGAAGCGGAAATATTTTTTTAAATAGTATAAAAAGCATTTATTATTATGCTAGTAGTAAGGCGGGGAGCTGGCAGAAACGTTAACACGCCAGGCGAAAATTCTTAGCGGTATTTCGTCTGCCGTTACGTTCTGAGTTCAAATTCCGTCGACTTTGCCTTTCATCCTTTTGGGGGTCGATAATTTAAGTACCAGTTGCGTGCTGAGGTCGATGTAATCGACTGGCCCCCTCGCCCAAAATTGCAGGCCTTATGCCTAGAGAAGAAAAGATTACTATATAAGTTGAGTTATATTTCATAAAGTGTTAGAAAAAGAGAATAGATGTATGGAAGGGCTGGATTAAAGGTTAGAGTGTTGGTTGATCGAGGGTCAGTGGTGAGTCGAGTCTTAAGCAAGGTTTTTCATTTCACGTTGCTCCGATCTAGATACCCCGCGAGGAATACGAGCTAAGAGCTGTCGCAGTCCTCTCTCGTGTCAGCTGTCACATTCTCGATGCTTCGCTGGTGAAAGAGTAGAAAGCCTGAGAAAGATATCTTCGTCTTCTTCCGACCGGCTTAATCAATTAGTGTGTGTGTGTGTGTCTGTGTGTATGTGCGAGGCAGATGGAGAGAGGGAGAAAGATTATGTACACGTGTTGTTTTTGTTTGTTTGTTTTTTGTTTTATTTTTTCATAGCTGTAATTTGTAATTCAATCACACTTACTGTCACTCCGTCGGTTACGACGAGAAGGGTTCCTGATCTACGGAACAGCCTATTCGTGAAATGAACATGCAAGTGGCAGAGCATTCCATAGACACCTATACTCTTAACGTAGTTTTCAGGGAGATTCAGAGTGACACAGAATGTCTCAAGGCTGGCCCTTTGAAAAACAAGTACTACTCATTTTTACCAGCTGAGTGGAGTGGAG
>NC_142932.1:18049125-18051625 GCF_046866305.1 Octopus bimaculoides | reverse complement strand
ATGTCAGTTTCCAAAATAGGCCAGTATCATTAACTTGATGTATTCCTTGGCATCGAAATTTGCAAGTGAATATATGATTCTCGGTGTATATGTATGCATGTATGTTTGCATGCGTGTTGGTTTAGTTCTTTGTTCTGATGGTCTAGATGGATAGTCTTTATTTGATCCTCCCACTGTCTCTCTGTCTTATTCTGTTTTTTGTACGCAAGGTACACATTTACAAAATGTATGCGTATATGCATGTGTATGTATGTTTGTATTTATGTATGTATGTATTTATGTATGTATGTACATATACATATATATATACATATACATATATATACATACATATATATATACATATATATATATATATACATATATATATACATATATATATATATACATACATATATATATATATACATATATATATATATATACATATATATATATACATATATATATATATACATATATATATATATACATATATATATATACATATATATATACATATATATATATATACATATATATATATACATATATATATATACATATATATATATACATATATATATATACATATATATATATACATATATATATATACATATATATATATACATATATATATATATACATATATATACATATATATATATACATATATATATATATATACATATATATATATATACATATATATATATACATATATATATATACATATATATATATACATATATATATATATACATATATATATATATACATATATATATATATATACATATATATATATATATACATATATATATATATATACATATATATATATATATATACATATATATATACATATATATATATATATATATATAATATATATATACATATATATATACATATATATATATATATACATATATATATACATATATATATATACATATATATATATATATACATATATATATATACATATATATATATGTATATAGGTGGGGGAGTAGAGCCATGCAAGGAACGTGAAAATCACGGTGGGGCACCAGCATGACCGCAGCCACTTGGCTGAAACACATAAATAAAAATATATATATATATATATATATATTTATATGTTAATATATATATATATATAAATATATGGGCCCTTTTAAAGCCTGGCCGGGCTCATGGACCCGGTTTACCGGTTTCAATGACGTATGTCTTCCCCAGCTGGACAGGACGCCAGTCCACCGCAGTGTTGCTCATTTTTGCCGGTTGAGTAGAGCAACATGAAATAAAGTGTTTTGGTCAAGAACACAACTCGTCGCCCGGTCCAAGAATCGAAACCACAATCTTACGTTCATGATGCTGACACCCTAACCACTAAGCCACATATAGCTGGTAAATTAGGAGAGTGGCTGCATGACTTCCTGAATGGTAGAAGTCAGACAGTTGCAGCCAATGGAGAACTATCTAGGGAAACACAAATATTGAGCGCTGTTCCAAAGGGAACTGTTCTGGGGCCACTACTGTTCATAGTGGCCCTTCTGGACATGCCCACGGTCACTCGGAGAGCCACTGTCACTAGCTATGCTGATGACACAAAGATATCTCAGGCAATAAAGAATCCTGATGATATTGTAAGCCTGCAGAATGATCTAAGTGCAATATATGAGTGGGCAGAGCAAAATAATATGCAGTTCAATGCAAAAAAATTTCAAGTACTGCGCTACAAGACCACAAGTACCTCCCAACTGGCATACACAGGGCCTGGAGGTACTGCAATCCCAGAACCACAAACAGTGAGTGATCTGGGCATCAACATGTGTAGTGATGCATCATTTCACATGCACATTGTCAAGTTGACAGCAAGGTGCAGACAACTGGCGGGGTGGATGCTGAGGACTTTCCGTACAAGGGATCAAAAGGTCATGTTGATTCTATGGAAGACATTTGTTCTGAGCCGCCTAGACTATTGCTCTCAGTTGTGGTCACCACACAGTGTTAAGCGGACAGCAGAACTCGAGGCAATTCAGCGGCACTATACAAAAAAGATCGCCACAGTCCAACAGATGAACTACAGGGAGCGACTGAAGGCACTAGGTCTCTACTCCCTGGAGCGCAGGCGAGAGAGGTATGTAATAATATACATATGGAAAATACTGGAAGGACTGGTGCCAAACTTTGGTATCAAGTACTACAGGAATGCCCGCACGGGTCGCCACTGCATGGTGCCAAAGGTACCGTCCACTGCATCTCACATAAGAACGAGATACTGCAGCAGCCTCGGTTTCAGAGGACCTCAGCTCTTCAATGCCCTGCCAAAACATTTGAGAGACATGCAAGACATGGATGCGGAGGTCTTCAAGACAAAACTTGACGCTTTCCTCTCCACGATACCAGACGAACCAATGGCTCGTAATGAGACGCAGTTTAGGGCAGCTGTGTCAAATTCTCTTATACACCAGATGTGCCATCAAAACTCTTGATTGGACCATGTCAGGTGGGGGAGAAGAGCCATGCA